>NC_053023.1:745978741-746174256 GCF_003073215.2 Triticum urartu
CTAGTTGCGATGACCCTACGACTAAGTCCTTTCGCTAGGACATCTGTCGTGACAATTCCACGACAGTTGGCGCCCATGGTGGGGCCAACGCACGATGGATTTGTGTTCTTGAAGGGAAGCTTCGAAGGGCTCAAGGGATACGCTGTGGGCCGGATGACCAAGAGTCGTCGCGGCAAGCTCTACATCGACGACAAAGGCTGGGGCCCCGAGGCCGGCTCAATTGAGTATGGGTACCGGGTCCCCTTCGGCAAAATTCACGTCTTCATCGGCCGGATCGGTGAGTCAAGCCCTGAGCCGGACATCCACACCAACCTCGTCGAGATGGCTCAGCACGTGAGGACCACCCGTGTTCAATCTGTCGTGAAGCATGCTTTCGTAGGATGCGTCCACGGCGGTGAATACTCTGGAGGATCGGTGGAAGGCGCTGAGACGGCCATCTGTTCTGATGCTACATCATCAACAGGTGAGACGGACTCTTTGTATCAGCTGCAGGATGGCATGCTCGGGGGATGTTCCGATAGCAGCAGTATTCCGGACCCCCTTGAGCCGCCAAATTGGGCCGGAGTCTTCATGGCAGGAACACAGCCCGGACAGAACTCCACAGCAGCAACAGCCACCAGGTCGGCGGCCGCCGGGTCAGGAGACCCCGCGCACCCCGCGGCTCAGATTCCGATGGACCTCATGGATAAACTGACGACCCTGTTATCTGCCATGGTAGAACCGGCGAATCAAGCTCAGCATGATGCAGAGGTGGCACGTGTACGTGAGGAGATGATACAAGCCAAGGAAAACTTAGCAGCAGAGGAGGTCAGGATGGCCGCGGAACGGGCGACTTTGGACGCACATGCTCAGCAGCTCCAGGCGGAGACTTTCTGGCTCTCGGTGGACCTGAATGCGTCGTACGAGGTCATCAAGAGAAGGCACCAGAAAACTCAGTCACGTCTGCCTCTGACACTCGATCTTAGGAACCTTTTTAATACACCCGGGGCTGGGGCAAGTAACCCGGCGGAGCCAAATCGGATCATGACGCCCGGAGCACCAGCTCAGCCTCGCACCATGGAACCACCTCGTATACACACCGCTCCGCCTCTTTATGTGCCAACACTGCCGGGCCACTTCTCCAATCCCCTGCAGAACCTCATTGCAGCTTCGGCCCGTTTGGCGGCTCTCCGAATGGAAGGTGACACTCCGGCAGCGATAGAAACACGAAGGGTGAGAGAACTTCTTCAAACAACTCTGGCACAGCAGGATGCATAGTCCTACAGTCGAGACATGATCCATTCAACTCCTCGCCCAATCCGGAGCCCAAGCTACAGTAGGCATATGGAGTCAGCTGACATGTCAAGCAATGCTCAACGCCGCAACCGGCCGCACAGGTATGAGCCGGTGCAGGCTGGAGCCGTTAACTTGGCGGATCAGGAGAGGATCCGGCAAGAGGCGGAGCGAGCGGTTCAACTGGCAGCAGAGCAGGCGGCTCATCAGACCTTTCCGGCTTACCCAGCAACCTCAGTTGAGGCAGGGGTGACCACAAAAACCGGAGGTGTCCCTTGCCTGGTGCCAGCCATATGTAATGAGCGTTTGCCAAAATACTTCAAGGGGCCCCGTAAGATGCCTAATTACACGGCCGACTTACAGCCTGGGGCTTGGATTGACAGTTATGAGATGGCTATGGAGTTGTTGGAGGTTAGCGACGCGGCAATGGCCAAGTATTTCACTATGATGTTGGATGGAACAGCTCGTACTTGGTTGAAGGGGTTGCCACCCAATTCCATCGGCTCATGGGCGGAGTTGAAGGCCCGGTTTATCCAGAACTTCAAAGACACGTGTAAGCATCCTATGTCGATTGTGGACCTGACTAATTGTAAGCAAGAGGACGGTGAGTCTATAACCCATTGGGTGCGCCGGGTCAAGGAGATAATGCATTCGTCTGATAAGATGGATGCCGGCTCAGCAGTCTTGATGTTGGAAAAAAATTGCCGTTTTGAACCTCTGAAGCAGAAGTTGGGCGGCTGAAGCATGACTGCAATGACATGGGCCAGTTGATGGAGGCTCTCATCAAGTATGCTGATTTTGATAGTACCAAAGACCCGGTGTCTGATGAAGAAAAGACAGCGAAGGGAAAGAAGAACAGCAATGGCAAGGGTCACTAGCATAACCCAACAAATCAAGGAGGTAATAAGCGTAAGACTGATGAGTCTGTCGCTAACACCAATGCGCAGGGAGGAAATCAACGGTGCAAGGGCAGGCAACCCCCTCGGTCGGGCGGGTCAGGTCCCATCCTTGAGCAACTATTGAATGAGCCTTGTCCAAGGCACGGCACCCGGGAGAAGCCAGCCACCCACCTGTGGAAAGGTTGTACAATCATGAAGGCGTTTAAAAATTCAAACACATTTGATGGAGGTCACGGCCCAGGTGGCGGTTTCCATGGCCCGGGCGCCGGTTCAGGTGGAGGAGGATTTCACGGTCAGGGCCATCCTGGTAACCAAGGAGGATACTATCCACAACCCGGCCAAGGTAATCAGCAGCAACAGTCCGGATATCAGAGCAACCCAAAACAGCTGAATAGTGGGCAATGCCATGTGTTCACCACTAGTTTGTGTAAGAGGGACCAGAAGCTTCACAAGAGGGACGTCAATGCCGTTGAGCCGGCGATTCCACGTTACTTACGTTGGTCAGAGCAGCCTATTGTGTGGAGCAGAGAAGATAACCCATCCCGGGTTGATTATCCGGGTCACTTGGCCTTGGTAGTGGCGCCGCAGGTCGGTGGATATAAATTCACTAAGGTACTCATGGATGGAGGCAGCAGCATCAACATCCTCTACTATGAGACGTTCCGCCGGATGGGATTGACTGATAACAGTCTTAAACAATCCAACACTATTTTTCACGGTGTGGTGCCTGGAAAGTCGGCATACCCAGTTGGTAAGATTGAACTGGAAGTAGCCTTTGGAGATAAGTATGACTCCAGAGCAGAAAAATTACCCTTTGAGGTGGTTAAGATCAAAAGCCCATATCATGCTCTGTTCGGACTGCCGGCTTATGCCAAGTTCATGGCCCGGCCGTGTTATGTATATTTGCAGCTCAAGATGCTGAGTCTGTTTGTGCAACAGAGGAGTTAAAGTTTTACAAGGATCACATTGACCCGCCAGACATGACGTCGTTAAAGAAACCAACAACAGAGCATGAGCCGGTGTTAAAGTTCAAATCAGCTGATGACACCAAGATGGTTGACTTTGTGCCTGGCGACTCATCCAAGCAGTTCGTCATCAGTGCAAACTTGGATCCAAAATAGGAAAGCGCGCTCATCGAGTTCATCCGTGAGAACCGGGACATCTTTGCATGGAAACCTTCCGACGTGCCGGGTGTCCCGAGGGAACTCGCTGAGCACACTCTCAATATTGATCCAAAATTTAAACCTGTGAGACAGTTTCTCTGGCGGTTCAATGAAGAAAGGCACAAGGACATTGGAGAAGAGGTGGCCCGGCTCTTGGCGGCCGGGTTCATTGTAGAAGTCTTTCACCCAGAGTGGTTAGACAACCCGGTGCTTGTACTCAAAAAGAACGGCACCTTTTGCCCTCCCCCGTATTGATCAAATTATCGATGCTACGGCGGGTTGTGCACGGTTGAGTTTCTTGGATGCTTATTCAGGTTATCATCAAATCAATATGGCAGTCAAAGATCAGAAGAAGACGGCTTTTATCACTCCTTGTGGAGCTTTCTGCTATGTGTCTATGCCTTTTGGGCTTAAGAGTGCCCAGGCAACTTACCAACGGTGTGTGCAGAATTGTCTTCATGAACAGATTGAGCGTAATTTTCATGCTTATGTGGATGATATAGTGGTAAAATCCAGGAAAGAGGAAACCTTGGTCACAGATCTGAAACAGACCTTTGATAATCTCCGGGTCTACAAAATGATGCTTAACCCGGCTAAGTGTGTTTTTGGAGTCCCAGCCGGCGAGTTAAGCCTCTTGGTGATCGAAACCCCAGCAATACCAACACAACTAGACGTAGGCTTTTACCTTCATCGTAAGGGGCCGAACTAGTATAACATCTCTCGTGTCCTTTGTCCCGATTAACCCCTTTAAGCTTCCTAGTTGCGATGGCCCTACGACTAAATCCTTTCGCTAGCACATCTGCCGTGACAATTCCACGATAGGACTCTTCCACAAAGAGAATCATAATTCTCAGTAAGCCTCCAAACCTGCTTTGCTAGCAAGGCCATGTTAAAACTATGTATATCTCTGAAACCCATTCCACCCTTCTCTTTCGGCACACACATCTTCCACCATGCGAACCAATGCATTTTCCTCCGGTCTTCTTCGTTACCCCACCAATAGTGTGACATTACGTTAGTGATCCCCTTGGAAATTTTCTTTGGGAATTTAAACACACTCATCGCATATGTTGGGATGGCTTGGGCCGCCGCTTTAATTAAAGCTTCTTTACCACCAAAAGAAAGAGTCCGTTCCTTCCAGCCATTGATCATAATTTGAATTCTTTCAATGATATGCTCAAAGCAAGTCACTTTATCCACTCCAGTCATCGAAGGTAGGCCCAAATATTTTTCCGACAATGATTCTGTCATTATGTTGAGGATTTGGCATACCTCTGCCTTAACTTTCACGTCTGTATTCGGACTAAAGAAAATAGAGCACTTTGCCTCACTCACCAACTGGCCCGATGCTACACAATAATCATTCAGAAGTGATCTCAAAGAATGTGCATTTTGTGGAGTATCCTTTATCAATATAAGTGAGTCGTCAGCAAATAACAAATGAGATATGACAGGAGAATCACGACACACCTGAACACCATTTAAATTTCCTTCGGCCTCCTCATGGGAAATGAGTGCGGACAGGCCCTCCGCAGATAACAGAAACAAGTACGGAGAGAGGGGTCGCCCTGGCGTAATCCCCTTGTTGGCATAAAAGGAGTGGTCTCATTGGAGTTAAACCTGACCTTATATTCAACTAAGGTTACACAGGCCATTATTAGCTTCACCCATCTGCTGTCAAAACCATGTTTGATTAGCATTACTTCCAAGAAAGATCATTTGACTCTGTCATATGCCTTGTGCATGTCCAGCTTAACAGCACATGTGCCCACCTTTCCCTTCTTTCTCTTCTTCATTGTATGTAAACATTCATAAGAAACTATGACATTATCAGTTATGATTCGACCTGGGACAAATGTGCTCACTAATTACATCAGGCAATAACAATTTGAGTCTTGAAGCCAACATCTTTGATATTACCTTGTACACAACATTGCAGAGACTAATCGGTCTGAACTGAGTTATCTTTTCAGGATTGTCCACCTTGGGAGTAAACACTATAGTAGTTGTATTCCACCCCTCCGGTGTCACGCCCGAGTTCACTGCCTGTAGGACCTCACGAACCAAATCATCACCCAAAACCGGCCAAATTGTTTTGTAAAAAATGGCATGCAACCCGTTCGGTCCTGGAGCTTTGAGGTCCCCTATGGAGAAGAGGGCTTTCTTCACCTCTTCCGTTGTATAAGGGGCTAAGAGAGACTCATTCATATATCTCGTCACCTTCAGTTTCACTTTATTTAAAACATTTACATCCGGTACAGCAACTTCAGCGGAAAACAAAACTTGAAAATAATCTGCTATAAGCGATCTCATAGTTTCATTATCCTCTACCCAAACACCATTGTCGTCTCGAAGACGTCTGATGTGATTCCTCTTCTTACGTGCTGTAGCAAAGTTGTGGAAGAAATTTGTATTTCTATCCTCGAAGTTGAGCCAGATTGCTCTAATGCGTTGCACCCAGTATATTTCTTCCTTCTCCAGCAATTCCTCAGTTTCTATAAGTATCGTTTGTTGCCGATCCGCTGCCTCATCAGTAAGGGGGCCTGATCGCAACATCTCAAGCTCAGCCTTCAGTTCTTTTAGCCATTTCTAAGGGTCCTTTAGGATTTCCCGGTTCGAAACATGCTTTGCCTCATGTACAACTGTTGTCCGTTCAGCCAAGGATGAGTTGGGGCTTGTCCGCTCCTAGGCTTCATTAACTAACTGTACCACGTCGTCCTCCTGTAACCACCTCGCCTCGAATTGGTTTATTCTTGATCTGAAATTGTCCCCCAGAACATCCCTTTCTGTATATTTGAGGATGGGCCTATGATCAGACTTTGAGTGCTCCGTGTTTGTAACTTTTGCATGCGGAAAAAGTAGATGAAACTGTCCGTTACAAACTGCCCAAGCTAGCCTCTCACGCAGCCTTCTCCTTCTCCAAGTGTACTGATCTCCCACAAGGCCCATATCTTCGAGCTCACATTCCACAAGCGCGTCTCTGAAATTTTGCATCAGGTTCACAGGCCTCGGTGGTCCTCCCTCCTTCTCGTGTGAGTACAAGATTTCATTGAAGTCGCCTGCAATCACCCATGGGAGACGATCCTGCTGATAGAGGCCTCTGATGCATCCCCATGAGAGGTGTTTATCCTCCCAACGTGGCTCACCATAAAACCCAGTGAATCTCCAAACCTCATCACCGTCCGACCCCATATTCACGTCTATGAAGTTCTTTGACTTTCCTTTCACAGTAATCATTATTGGATTGCGCCAGAGTAGGAGCAAGCCCCCACTGCTACCCACACTTTTCACCACCTCTACATGATCCATTTGGATTTTCCTCCGAAGTTTTTCTGCACTAACTGTGTTCAGATGTGTTTTAGATAGAAAAAACACATCCGGGCCCCATTGCTTCTGGACATCCAGAAGTGTCCTTACTGCCGTGACACTGGCCATGCCACGGCAGTTCCAGCATAAGATTTTCATTGCTCCCGGTGAACACCCTCTAGGGGAGTCGCCGATGTGGGTTGTGCCGAGCTACCTGTCACTACTAGGGAAAACCCTAGTAGTAGCGCGGGTTTAATGCCTACTAGTAGCGTGGGACACTGGGAGACACCGCGCTACTAGTAAGGCGCTACAACTATTCCTTAGCAGTAGCGCGTGCGACACACGCTACTGCTAAGACATATAGCCGCAGCGTTTGTTCACTCCCGTCCTACTGCTAATATAGCTAGTAGTAGTGTGTTTACTCTCCATCGCTACTAGTATTCATTTTTTCTTTTTTGTTCATTTCTAGTGTATTTATACGCCGTTATACAAATTTTGGTACTATACCAATTATGAGGTTGTCATATCATTATGTCCATAACAATGTGTCAAATGAAGGTGGATTAGGTTCAAGTGGAGGCAACATGTGGTGCATGTCAAAAGTATACTGCTAATCCAAACTTGATCTAGTTTGGACTAGTAGTACTTTCGATGTGCACCACATGTTGCCTCCACTTGAATCTAATCCGCCGACACAAGCTATTTAATCATCATCATAGTCATTACCACCAACAATAGCTATTTAATCATCATAGTCATAGTGTACCGCATCATGATCTTCAAACTCATTCTAGCTAGCTAATCACCACCAACACTAGCTGCGGTAGCTATCTAATCACCACCAACACTGGCTAATAATAATCATCATAGTCATTACCACCAACACTAGCTATTTAATCATCATTGTCATATTGTAGCACATCATCATCTTCAAACTCATTTCTAGCTGGCTAATCACTGTTGCTGCTCTCTCTCAGGTAAAATAGCATAAAACATGTGTAGCACTCCTGCTTCATCATGTTGGAGCATGCAGATGAACCTGTCTCCTAATCGTGGGCTGCGCTTCTGATTGCTGCCCCTAGTACTTCTCTGCGGTCGTTCACAATTTTGCTCCAGTCTTTCACTATTAAGCATTCCTCGCTTTTAGAAATCCTGAATGCACTAAAGTGCATTGTAGGATGTCTTGGCCATAGGCTAACCATTCTCATGCGACCTTTAGTCTCGATCCAATGAGGCACAACATTCATCGGGAGTCCCTGTTGAAGAACATCGTATAGTAACATACTTAGCAATGAAGTTCAGCTTAAAAAATAATGTATGCAAAAGATGCACTAAGGACAAATAGTAAACATTTTACCATCTTTCCTAAATAGATGTGACCGTAGTTCAATACGAACACTATTGGTCGCACGTTTTGAGTACTAAGATTTTTAAGTCCAAGAAAATAATTTTTCTTGACAGTATGAGGATCCTCAAGCCATGAAACATAATGACCTATCTCCTCGCAGTTTAGTTCAGCCCCGGGACAGTGGACGGTCATGTCTACCAAGCATCGAACATGTTTGCTTGAATGGAAATAAGCTGTGAATAGAACTTAGTTGTCAACTATTTTTGAATAAACAATATCAAAGACATAAATATGGTTGAGAAACTCACATAATGGTATAACTGGAGGCATCTGCACATCGACCCAAATGTCGATATTACCATCAATATCATCTTCCAGATGAATATCAAAGGTGATAACCATATCAGGCTCAAATGCATAAGTGTTGCATAGTGCTTTCCAAGTTTTGCATTCAAAATAGGTGTAGGTGTCTGCGTTGTATAATTTTGCGTGGAAACTATAACCATGCTCGGTTTTCAAATAAACTCTTTTTACCTCCATAGTAGTTTTCATAGGACTGAAACCTATCTTATCCAAGACAGAAACTCCAGCATGGCAGGGGATACGCTAGTAGAATAGTAAAAAATTTAAATTATAAGTTGAAGCAAATGAAGCAGATGTCATGCTTAATTACGAAAAAAGACTTGTAGTTGTGACTTACTGTATCCACTTCGAAGTTCTCTTCCAGCTTGATGCTGAAGCGCCTATCATCATCTAGGAAGATTCTGTCGCACAGGCCACACTTGTCTTTGCAGTATTCGCAAACACTGAAATCCTTTTCGTCGTCAGACATTTCCTATGTTCATAGTTGAAACATTAATTCTTTTACCGCGAAACATTAATTGAAAATCGATCGAAGGAAACTACGAGAATACTCAACACACAAATCTGGGGCACTCGATATTTCCTACATATTCTGGCACAAGTCATGCCAAAATTCATGGAAAAATCCGGCATGACCTTTGCTAAAATAGGATATATCGAGCGCCTGAAATTTGCCGGAATAGAAATGAATCAACACTCCGGCAAAACATAGGCCACTCGGAGGTGTAACCTGCAAACATGACCGGTCAATTAGTACCTAGTAACTACTGCCCTAATTACCATCTAATTTGATGAACCTAGGGGTGGAAAGTGGCAGCGGATAATCCGAAATATCCGATATTCGTATTCGATCGGATATTCCAATTATCCAATTTAAAATTCAAATAAGTGGTCGAATTTTACTCGTTTTATGATTAATCTTAGAAATTATTATGCATTACAATAGTGTTTATTCATAAACCTATTTATCATTGACTTATTGTATGTCACAAGTTGAATACTTCATGTCACATAGCTATTGACTAATACACTTAAGAAATATGTCGCAATTATTCGTATCCATTCCGAATCAAGAAAACATCCGAGCTGCATCCGTATCCGGTAACATCCGTATTCGTTTTCTAAAATATGAAAACGGAAGTGGTAAGAGCACTATCCGATCCGCATCCGATTCGTTTCCACCCCTAGATGAACCCTAACTAATCTAATGCAATTAAAATTTGAAGAACCCTAGGCAGAGGTAGGGGAGGGGGAGGAGCAGGCGTGCTCACCTCAGGTCCCTGTGGCGAGGGAGGGCAGGTGGCGTCGAGGTCGGGGTCGGGGCTCAGGCGCGCGGCGGAGGGTGCGTCGAGGTCGGGGTCGGGGGCGGCGTCGAGGTCGGGCATGGGGGCGGCGTCGAATAAGGGGTCGGGGCGGCGTCGAGGGTGTGCGGAGAGCGACGGGAGAGCGTGAGGCGGCCGACGGGCGACGGCGGCGGCGACAACAGAGGAGTTGTGATTTGGGGAATTGGTCGTGGGGTAGGACGAACCGCGCGGTTAAGTCGAAAGTAGTAGTAGCGCGTTCCAGGAAGTGCGCTACTGCCAAGTTAGCTATAGCGCGTTCCCGGATATGCGCTACTGCTATTCCTTTCTTATTTTTCCCCTTTTTCATTTATTTTTCTTCACATTTTATTTTTTCCTTTCTTATTTTCCTATTTCTTTCATTTTCATTTACTTTTCTATTTGCTTTCCACTTAATTTTATTTCCTTTAGCAGTAGCGCCTTTCTGCGTAAACACGCTGCTACAAAGCAAGTAGCGGTAGCGTTGTTCGCACTAGCTTGCTACTACTATGTGTAGCCTATCGGCTTGGCAGTGGTAATTTTAGTAGTAGCGCTTTTATCTTCAGGCGCGCTACTGCTACAATTGTATCTGTAGCGCGGTTAACGGGAACGCGCTACTGCTACTTAGCACTAGCGTGATTTTTTAACATGCGCTACTGCTAATGTTCTGTGTATAAGGTTTTCCCTAGTAGTGTGTCTCTGTTGTTGTCCTCGTACGTTTTGGGTCTTGATATTTCTACGGTGTGCTAAGTTGACTCTTATCGACCAGTGCCTCGGATCCATTTTCTATCAAGCCAATTTTCTCACTGAGAAAACCTTGTGGTGGTGTATTGTTCCCCGTTAATGTCGTACCATGGTCATCTATATGTCTCAGCGAACCATCATGTCCTATGAGCCTCTTCCTTGCTGATGGTACAACCACCCCTGAGGTCTGGGGAATTGTTGCATCAATGTCCATAGTGTTTCTCTCAAAAGGGTTGCGATCACCTGGGTTACCCCTGCCCCTTGCAAACCTCCCGCCTCTACCATAATTTCCTTCACAGCTTCTTTGCTGCCCCTCCCTGTTCCATATCCATTAGGAGGCTCATCATAATTGACAAGGAGCCATTCGCCCCACTCACAATCTTCTGGCTTGTGTACACGATCCCCGCATTTTGTCAACACATGCCCGACTAGGCCACAAAAATCGCAAAATTCAGGCAATTTTTTGTACTCAACAGGGTACCTCTTACTTTCCTTTAGGGTTAGCGGGACAAATCATACCAGAGGGGTATCGAGCATAATATGAATACGAGCACGCAAATATTTTGTGGGATTGATGCGGCCTTCGTTTAAAATCACCTTTATCGGTGGGATTCCCACCTTCCTAACTATCTTCTCCGCTATCTCCTTCTTCATAAGACCATCAGGGATACCCATGATGCGAGGCCACACCGGGATGCGATCAAGCTTGTACTCATCAACATGTGTTATTCCATCATACGCCTCCATGAAGACGATGCGTTCCTGAAGATCCATGGACCATCATTAATTCTTCCTATTGGTTTCTTAATGGTAGAATCCGCAAGGTGCAAATTTAAAGAATAATCATCAAATTCACGGAAACCTAACACATCACACAAAGTTTTTGGAATCGTAGAAACACTAGCACCCAAATCACACAAAGCATAGCATTCATGATCTTTAATCTTAATTTTAATAGTAGGTTCCCACTCAAGTTTTTGTTCATAAGATTGCATTAAAGCATCAACGATGTGTTTAGTAAAAGCTTTATTTTGATCACAAGCATGAGGAGAATTTAACATGGATTGCAACAAGGAAATAGAATCTATTAATGAACAATTATCATAATTAAATTCCTTCAAATCTAAAATAGTGGGTTCATTGCTACATAAAAACTCCGAATCATTGGGACGCCTTTTAACTAAAGTTGACTCATCTCCAGTCCCATCTTTATCAAGATTCATATTGGAAAACAAAGATTTAATAGGAGACACATCAATCACTTTTAGATCTTCATCATTATTACCTTGAAAACTAGAAGAACACACTTTTACAAAGCAATCTTTTTTAGCACACATCCTAGCGGTTCTTTCCTTGCACTCATCAATGGAAATTCCCATAGATTTGAGAGACTCATTGATATCATGCTTAGGTGGAATAGATCTAAGTTTCAAAGAATCAACATCAAGAGAAATTCTATCCACGTTCCTAGCCAACTCATCAATCTTAGGCAACTTTTCTTCAAGTAAGGCATTGAAATTCTTTTGCGAAATCATAAATTCTTTAACACTAGCCTCAAAATCAGAGGGCATCTTATTAAAATTTCCATAAGAGTTGTTGTAGGAATTGCCATAATTGTTAGAGGAATTACTAGGGAACGGCCTAGAATTAAAGTTTCCTCTGTACACGTAGTTACCAAAATTGTTCCTACCAACAAAATTCACATCCACAGATTCATTATTATTCTCAATCAAAGTAGACAAAGGCATATCATTAGGATAAAAAAACACTCTGGATAGCAAAAAATTTCATAAGTTCATCCATCTTTCCACTCAAAACATTAATCTCTTCTATCGCATGTACTTTTTTACTAGTAGATCTTTCGATATGCCATTGAGAATAATTAACCATAATATTATCTAGGAGTTTAGTAGCTTCTCCTAAAGTGATTTCCATAAAAGTGCCTCCTGCGGCCGAATCTAAAAGATTTCTAGAAGCAAAATTCAATCCATCATAATTTTTTTGTATAATCATCCATAAATTCAAACCATGTGTAGGGCAATTACGTATCATTAATTTCATCCTCTCCCAAGCTTGTGCAATATGCTCATGATCAAGTTGCTTAAAATTCAAAATATCGTTTCTAAGAGAGATGATCTTAGCGGGAGGAAAATACTTAGAGATAAAAGCATCTTTGTACTTATTCCATGAATTAATACTATTTTTAGGCTAAAAAGAGAACCAAGTTTTAGCACGATCTCTAAGTGAAAACGGAAATAGCTTCAATTTAACAATATCATTATCCACGTCTTTCTTCTTTTGCATATCGCACAAATCAACAAAGTTGTTTAGATGGGTAGCGGCATCTTCACTAGGAAGGCCAGAAAACTGATCTTTCATGACAAGATTCAACAAAGCAGCAATAATTTCACAAGATTCAACATCTGTAATAGTAGCAATCGGAGTGCTAATAAAATCATTGTTGTTGGTATTGAAAAATTCACACAATTTAGTATTGTCTTGAGCCATCGCCACAAACAATCAATCCAACACATAAGCAAACAAGAAGCAAGCGAAAAGAGATGGGCGGAAAAAGAGGGCGAATAAAAGGGCAAGGATGAAGTGGGGGAGAGGAAAACGAGAGGCAAATGGAAAATAATGTAATGCGAGGGAGAAGAGTTTGTGATGGGTACTTGGTATGTCTTAACTTGTGCGTAGATCTCCCAAGCAACGACACCAAAAATCCTTCTTGCTACCTCTTGAGCATGCGTTGGTTTTCCCTTAAAGAGGAAAGGGTGATGCAGCAAAGTAGAGTAAGTATTTCCCTCAGTTTTTGAGAACCAAGGTATCAATCTAGTAGGAGACTACATGCAAGTCCCTAGTACCTGCACAAACAATCAAGAACCTTGCAACCAACGCGATAAAGGGGTTGTCAATCCCTTCACGGCCACTTGCAAAAGTGAGATCTGATAAAGATATAAGATAAATACTTTTGGTATTTTTGTTGTATAGATTGAAAACTAGACCCGGGGGCCATAGGTTTCACTAGCGGCTTCTCTCAAGATAGCATATTCTATGGTGGGTGAACAAATTACTGTCGAACAATTGATAGAAAAGCGCATAGTTATGAGAATATCCGGGCGTGATCATGAATATAGGCATCATGTCCGTGACAAGTAGACCGAAACGATTCTGCATCTACTACTATTACTCCACACATTGACCGCTATCCAGCAAGCATCTAGAGTATTAAGTTCATAAGAACAGAGTAATGCATTAAGCAAGATGACATGATGTAGAGGGATAAACTCAAGAAATATGATATAAACCCCATCTTTTTATCCTTGATGGCAATAATACAATACGTGCCTTGCTGCCCCTGCTGTCACTGGTGTTCGCACACGAACACATCACCGTCTACCCTCAACGCCGGCTGAGGGAGTCCTGGATTAGGGGGTGTTCGGATAGCCGGATTATACCTTCGGTCGGACTCCTGGACTATGAAGATACAAGATTGAACACTTCGTCCCATGTCCGGAAGGGACTTTCCTTGGCGTGGAAGTCAAGCTTGGCGATACGGATATGTAGATCTCCTACTATTGTAACCGACTCTGTGTAACCCTAGCCCTCTCCGTGTCTATATAAACCGGAGGGTTTTAGTCCGTAGGACGAACAACAATCATATCATAGGCTAGCTTCTAGGGCTTAGCCTCTCTGATCTCGTGGTAGATCTACTCTTGTACTACCCATATCATCAATATTAATCAAGAAAGACGTAGGGTTTTACCTCCATCAAGAGGTCCCGAACCTGGGTAAAACATCGTGTCCCCTACCTCCTGTTACCATCCGGCCTAGACGCACAGTTCGGGACCCCCTACCCGAGATCCGCCGGTTTTGACACCGACATTGGTGCTTTCATTGAGAGTTCCTCTGTGCCGTCGCCATCAGGAAGGATGCCTCATCCCGTATTTAAAGACGACACCATTGCTAAGGGAGCTTTGGCTGTCGGCCAAACTCTCTGGCTAGGTGGTTTCCTTATGACCGCCTGTTCGGCTGCTGCGCCGACGATGACCTCTCGGGCCATCAAAAGCAATCTTCACGTCAGCTCAGAATTCGCCGAGCAGCTAGTTCTAATGGAGCTCTCTTCCCTAAACGAGCTCTTGGATCGCATCGCCACCCTGGGAGTTGCTACGGATTACGACCAGATTGGGCCTAAACCCGATCTGAGAGAGATTAACTCTCCCCAAGTCACCCATCACATTGCCGTGCTAGAAGGACAGTGCGGTGACCCTTCATCTATCTTAAGGACTAGCTATGTCCGGATTCCCGATCCCTCCAAGCCGGATACCCGCGGAGGGGAGGACATCACTCAAGACCTGAACTTAACGTCAGGCGACGGGCTAGATTCATTGGACAACATCCAAGAATCCAAACTTCCGAGTTCGGAAACTCCTTGGCCCCTGGGTCTCAGATTGGGTGAGGCTTTGGATTTGATTCCACCCACCCACCTGTACATAAGAGATCTATCCCAAATTAGGCAAGAGCCCGAAGAAATAGTACATCACTACTGGGCCAGATTCCTCCTGGTTATGAACAGGATAAAGGACTGCCACGAGGAAGACGCAATTTCATTCTTCTGCAATAATTGCACGGACAAGGGAATCCTCAATGCCATAAGTCGCCGTGATATTACACGCTTCGCTGAGTTGGCGTCCATAGTACGAAAATACTGTGCGATGGAAAGCGCCTGGAAAACCGAAATAAAATTTTGGGGCAATCCGGCCCTGAATACAAACCCAGTCCGAAATAAAAGGGTGCATCATCGCCAAACACCCGGGTTCAATACCAAAAAGCAAAAGCCCTCTACAGGGCACGAAACCGTACTGGAAGGATGGCTTAATGGACCCTGTAAAATTCACAGTGCAGAGGGCGCCACGCCAACTCACAGCCTTAGAGCATGTTGGATACTCCGGCAGGTGGCAAAAATTGGCGAAGATCTTCTAATTCCAGAAGCCACGGAAAGCCACCCCAGAGAAACCAGTACGGTATTAACAGTCTTCGAGACTTTCGAATCAAATAATACGCGAAAAAGAACACTCTGCGGCCTTGCCGAAGTCTACCAAGTAGCAACAATAAACCCATGGAGTGACACGGCTATTACTTTTAACGCCAGTGATGAACCTAAATTCCGAACAGCCCGGACCCAACCGCACTGCCCGACACCGAACACTCTGACATAATTGGAGGCCCTGCCAATGAAATAACACCTTCAGCCCACGTAATAATGGCCATCATCGCCCCGTGGACAGAACCATTCCTCGCCTACCTTACTAGGCAGGAACTCCCCGAGGACCAGAATGAGACATGCTGCATAGTGCGGCGATCTAAAGCCTATAAAGTCCATGAGGGAGAGCTTTATAAGAAAAGCACTACCGGAGTCCTTCAAAGGTGCATCTCCGAAGAGGAAGGGCGGAACCTCCTAGCTGAAATTCATGCCGGACTCGGCGGTCATCACGCTGCAGCTTGGTCCCTTGTAATCAAGGCCTTCCGTACAGGCTTTTATTGGCCGACGGCCCGGGCAGACGCCCAAGACTTAGTCCAACGATGCGTCGGTTGCCAGCTTTTTGCAAACCAAAGCCATATGCCACCCACCGCCCTCCAAACTATCCCCATCACTTGGCCCTTCGCGGTCTGGGGGCTTGACATGGTTGGACCCCTTAAAGGTGGAACCCACAAGAAAAAATACTTACTGGTCATGGTGGATAAGTTCACCAAATGGATAGAAGCCAAGCCTGTTAAGACGGCCAAATCCGGACCGGTGATAGACTTTATATCTGGGGTTGTACACCGTTACGGCGTCCCCCACAGCATCATCACTGATAACGGCACGAACTTTACGGCCGATGAGGTAAAACTCTGGTGCAAAAACATGGGCATCAAGCTCTATTATGCTTCCGTCTATCACCCACAAACTAATGGCCAGGTCGAACGTGCAAATGGTCTTATAATGAGCGGCATCAAACCCAGATTAATGTGTTCCCTTAAGGAATCTAATACGCACTGGGTAGAGGAGCTCGACGCCGTACTCTGGGGGCTGCAGACCATGCCGAATCGCACCACCGGATACACACCACTCTTCATGGTGTACGGCACAGAGGCAGTTTTGCCCCGCGACATAATTCATGACTCACCTCGAGTGTGCATGTACGAAGAAAGAGAAGCCGAGCTCGATCGGCAGGACAGTTTGGGCGCCTTGGAGGAAGAGCGAGACGTGGCAAAATCCCGTTCCGCATTCTATCAACAGCAGGCTCGAAGATACCAAAGCAGAGAAGTATGGGCCAAAAATTACAACGTTGGCGAATTAGTTCTACGCCTGCCGGACAAGAAAAAGGAAAAACTCAAGCCCAATTGGGAAGATACCTTCATAATTGACCAAGTCCTGACTGGTGGAGCATATCGTCTGTGAGATGCATCGGATAACCGACTCGAGCCGAACCCATGGAACGCAGCCCGTCTCCGAAGATTCTATGCCTAGCGCCGGACTCTGTGTTCGTCTCCTTCCCCTGTCCATTTTTTATATACTTTCTGTCTTACATTTCTCTCCTTCTCCTCTCTTTCTCTTATAGACTTCAAAGGCTCATAAAGTGACGCGCTATCTGCGCTCATTAAACCTGGGGGCTTCTTTAAACAGAAGCTTATTTATACGGGCTTCATGCCCAACACATGTGTCACACTTCCGCATGTACCTTTTATTCACCATTATATGCATCGATATGACTTAAGTTTTGGCCAAGCTGGGTTGCCTGGCTCCTGTGCTTACCCCTATGTTCCCGATTGTTCGGCTAGGTGGTAAAGGGAGCACCTATGTGATTGTTACTGCCAGGTCAGCCGGATGTGTACCTTAGACTGGGTGAAGCCGAAAGCTAGCGTTCTTAAGGGAATATTTGGTCGGTGAACTAAATATGATCTTTTTTCACTTATTTATCTATACGCCCCCAAATGTTTTTCCTGCGTCTCTTTTCAGAGAATGGACATGCACTTTAGGGCATGCCTCCCAGGGAAAGGAACCCCTAACGGAACTATTCTCCCTGGAAGATGTTTCTTACTAACCATGTAATATAACATAACTAGTTGGGCACTTGTCTGTTCAAGAACTAATGACCCCTACGCCTGGTCTCCATGCATACCCCGGTTCTTATATAACCACGAGGGTATTCGGACACACTCCGGACCGTCAGGTCCTGAGGTTGAAGCGAAAAGGTCGGCCATGACAAACGATCTACAATCAGGCTAGAAGGCATTACACATGTCAATTATAATTACATAGTCAATCTGACTGATTGTATTCCTCTTCAATACCATCTAACAGGCTGTCTAGTTTACAGTCCTGTTGGGAATACTTTGCGGCCAATTCTACTTGGCCGTATACTAAGCTCACAGGGATCTCCTTCCCATCGGGCCCCACGGGTCCGACCTCGGCCATGTGGTTTGGGTTAGTCTTCATGTACCGCGTCTTCACCATGGCCCAGGCCTCCCTGGCGCCTTGACGGCAGGCTGACATCTTGCACAATCGGAAGCGCCGCCGCGCTCCCTTCAGCTTCTCTACAAGCTCTCCAAGGCCTTCGGGCATGGAGACGGATGGCCACAAGGCCTGGGCGATGCTTTGCATCACCTACTGAACTCGCTCGTGCAGTTCTAAGAGCTCGGGAAGAAGGTCACCCGTAGAACCAGGCAGTTCCTCTATAGGACGACCTATTAGCATACCTACAGACACTCCTCCGTTAGTCTACTTCCTTGCCGAACTCTTTTTTCAAAGTTCGTTTAAGCACTTACTATATATGCCGGGTCGAAGCCGCTAATTCTCCTTCACGGACTCCAACAGCTGGGCACGAACATCCTTCAGTTCAACGCCCAGCTTGATGTTGGCATCTCGGAGATCGTTCTTCTCCCGCCTCACCTTTGTCAGCACACTCTCACCAGCCTTCAGCTGGCGTCGGAGTTATTGCTCTTCCGGATTTAATCCAGCGCCATCTGCAATTTTATTTGTCAGATTTGCACCCATGCCGCACTTCGCAAAATACTTATCTTTCGAAGCGTATATTACCAGAGGTGGTCTCCTTGGGCTCCCCTGCCGCGGCTAGTGCAGCCTCAAGTTGGGCTTTGCACTCTTTCAGCTCCTGGGACAGTAGGGTATTCTTTTCTGTAAGAACCTGCATAATAGATGATCCTTAAATCAGTTATTCTAACTGTTTCAACTCTCGGGGGCTACTGGTATATATATATATATATATATAATTACCAAAATTTTCTTACCCGTATGTCTTTTACATATTGCTCTGTGGCTCTGACTAGACCATGTTGAGCGGCACGGAGGTACGCATCTCCCGAATAGAAGGCATCCAATGCCTCTTGGGAGAAACAAGCGTCGCGAAGAACTGTCCGGCGACGCCTGTGGTTCATGGAACTCTCCACCTCAGAATTGGTGGCAGACAGCCTGTCCGCATCCTCTGTTGGAGGAGCGTCCGGTGCGCGCCTCGTGTTCGCCTCTGCTTCCGGACCAGGCTTTGGAGCCTGGCTGGTGGAGGCGCGATTGGCAGCCTCTCCGGATATAGTCCGGCGAGGTCTCTTCGTCCTGAAGAGAGCACGAGCATTAGTATGCCTTGAAGGAATAACACCTGGGAATAAGATGGCGCGCTAGACCTTTGTGCCGGCGTCTCAGTCTGGACCGCACTTCTTTTCAGCCCGCGGGGCCTTGCCGCCCCTCGTTGGCTAGTCGCCGCAGGCTCGGCCTCCCGTCTCAAGGACCTCCCCTGCAAAACACGGTTGTCATACGGCAATCGAAAACACGCGAGGATAGATCCCTTTTCAGAGTACAGGGACTTCGGTCTCAGTTACCTGTGAGGCGGGGAGTAGCCCTGGGTAATCGGCCGTAATGGCCACCAAGGCGTTGTCCTTGCTCAATTGATGAAACACCCCATCAATCAGCTCCACAGATAAGTCCGGATCCTCTTGAGAGGCCGAGTCGATGCAACGTCCCGGATCCTCGGGTTGTGGAGGAGGGTTGTTTATTTCTTTAACAGCCTGGCGCAGTTCCTGCGTTGAAGTCGTTAGACTGAATATTTAACAATGGGAATATAAAACAGATGGGCAAGTAAAAGTGTCCACTTACCCAACTTGGGGGATTGTACATAGAAAATCCACCCTGTGGGTTGACGCGGAGAAATTCCTCCTCTTCTCCCTTGTAAAAAGCGGACAAGGTCTTTATTAGAGCGGCTGCCGAATCCGGCCCCTTATGGCCGTAGCGGGTGGCGTCGTCCTCCCCGTTGAAGTCCCACATGGGGCGGCCTCTATACTGAAGCGGCTGCATCCCTCGCATGATGCATGCGGCCATGACCCCGATCATGGTCAGTCAAGAATGAGCTAACACAATTATCCGGCCCATCAGGTAAAGAACGTCCCTGTCGCTTTCCCTCTGAGGGCTCCGTGGACGCCAGCTTAGGCGCTGCTTTAGGGGAGCACTGTCGAACTCAGGGAGGCCGATCCGGACAGGATCCAGCAGCGGGACGTCCTCTATATAAAACCATTCTGAAGGCCAGTCTTCGGACGCCTTCTTTGGGGTTCCGGATAGATATCCGGTCCCGGCGATGCGCCACACTTCGGCTCTGCCCACTTGATATATTGACCCCTTCTTACAATGGGGCACGAGGCAGAATAGCCTTTTCCATAGCGCGAAATGAGCCTCGCAGCCCAAAAACAGCTCGCAAAGGGCTACGAAGCCCGCGATATGCAATATGGAGGCGGGCGTGAGGTTGTGCAGCTGGAGGCCATAGAACTCCAGGAGCCCCCAGAGAAACGGATGAATTGGAAATCCGAGCCCTCTTATTAAGTAAGGGACAAGGCATACCCGCTCTCCTTTGGAGGGATTGGTGGCGCTCTCCGCTTGCTCTCCGCCATTATAGGTGGCAAGTCCGGCTCGAACCGGGACCATATAGGTCGGGGGGGGGGAGAAATCCCTTGGTCTGGAGCATCACTAGCTCGCTGTGCGGGATGGAGAACCTCTTCCAATCTCCAGGCTGAGGGCTGGAAGGGCGAGAGGAGGAGCTGCGGCCGGCCATGATAGAATGGACCTCTGTCAGATACGCTCTGATGAATACTCGCGGAGGGGAGAAGGTGTGGTTTGGATCTAAATCCTCGTCCCCTTAAATAGGCGGCTCATTCACGCGGCTAGGGGTGTAAATATAAAAAAACACCCTGACTTTTCGTATTCGTTTGACACGTGGAAGACGGCCATTATTGGGCGTAGAAGCCAAGGAGTGCTACATTTACAAAAAACCGGACACTATTCAACAGGTACACGGAATTTTGAGGAGAACCCACCTTGCAATGCCGAAGACAATTTGCGCGTCGGACTCGTCGTCATTGAAGCCTGGTTCGGGGGCTACTGAGGGAGTCCTGGATTAGGGGGTGTCCGGATAGCCGGACTATACCTTCGGCCGGACTCCCAGACTATGAAGATACAAGATTGAAGACTTCGTCCCATGTCCGGAAGGGACTTTCCTTGGCGTGGAAGGCAAGCTTGGCGATATGGATATGTAGATCTCCTACCATTGTAACCGACTCTGTGTAACCCTAGCCCTCTCCGGTGTCTATATAAACCGGAGGGTTTTAGTCCGTAGGACGAACAACAATCATACCATAGGCTAGCTTCTAGGGCTTAGCCTCTCTGATCTCGTGGTAGATCTACTCTTGTACTACCCATATCATCAATAGTAATCAAGCAGGACGTAGGGTTTTACCTCCATCAAGAGGGCCCGAACTTGGGTAAAATATCGTGTCCCCTGCCTCCTGTTACCATCCGGCCTAGACGCACAGTTCGGGACCCCCTACCCGAGATCCGCCGGTTTTGACACCGACACCGGGGGTGATGCACCGCAGCTCATGTCGAAGGAGACCCGTCCGGAAGCGCAGTATGCAAGCAATCCGGCGGGTGCTTTTGAGGACCCGAAACCCCACACGCCCGGGAGGGACCCCGTCAGGGCGCGCGGCAGCTCTGGGCTGCCCTAGGTCGACCTGATCGCCCCTAGGGCCTCAAGGTTCGCCGCCCTGCAACAAGAAGAACAGACGAAGAACGAGGAAGAAGAAGAACTAGGGTTATGGAGAAAAGATAAAAGATAAAAAGTGGTAGATGATTTGATCGATTGTGTGTTGTTCAATCGGCCGTCATCTCTTAGGTATATAAGAGGCGGCTGGACTTCCCGTACAAGGAAAAGGCTTGGATTCATGTCCAAAACCGTACTCAAATTCGGATTGGTTTTGTCCGAACTTTCCAAAACTGTTCGGTTTAAACTGGCTGCACCTTGTGGGTCCTTTTTGTGGTGGTAAACGATCTCGGATGGAAACGAGCCCAAAATCAATCTTGACCGTTTCGACGAGACGAACAACTTTCATGTTGAACGTTTTTCGATTTGAGGCCATATTCTGGGCCAAAACGGTCACGCAGAACACCTGTTCGCTCGCGCTACCCATCAGACCTATGTCTGGTGGGGCGCGCCACATCTCGCCTCGTGATAGGGCCGCACTCGGATTTGGAAATTTTTTATATCAAAATCGGCCGTTTTGACGAGACGAAGACAATTTGTGTTGATCATATTTCCATATGAGGTCATCTTAATTGGGTGTCAAGCCATTCTTTAATCTGGTGTCAACATGAGCATCTCTGAAGTTGTCATAACTTTTGCATGCGAACTCCATTTTAGACCATCTTCATATTCATCTTGATCTTCTCGAAGAGAGCCATCTCATAGTGACTTTCAATAGTAAGTTTGAATTACTCTTGACATACCTTCAAGCCCCTCTTTATAAACGTGCCACTTTTGAGCGTCAACACATGCCCCCTGTTTTTTTGGCAAAGCTAGCGTGCCAAAAAATAACTTGTACCAAGTTTGTTCTAAGGACGATGTCCACACTCCATCGGCCATTTATATGTCCTTAGGACGATAAGTATATATCGACCATGTCTTATGTGAACTTTCTGATGCAAACTTGGGTGAAACCTTCTCAGCTTCATTAACAATCCGGTGATAAAGTACCATAGATATGTATCTCAAGGTCATCCTCCGAACCATATTGTTCACCCTTTTGCTAGGATTTTGTAGATAATCAACAATACTTTCTCCAATCCTTACTTTCGCCTGCTTAAAAATTTCATTAGTGGCCGAAGCTATGGACTTCGGTTCGGCCTTACCTATATTGACGAGACTAAGCATCGGCTATTGAGCGAAATGCAATACAACATGATTAACATAGTAGCCGGATGTTTGCTGTGCCAATTCTTTTGAATTGTCGTGTCTAAATATATGAAAAACTTTAAAGCAAACCAAGGTAAATTTTCCATCTAGACATACCCCAAGATAAACTATGAGTGATTCGTCAAAACATTGATAAACCCTGAATATTTGTTGCACTACTCATAACGAATCACCGAAAGCCTCAGTATGTATAGCACCTATAGCAAGTAAAAGACTCAATCCGAATAACAATGCATATTCGGCCTTCATTAATCGTGCATAAAAATATTCTAAGAGGCATGGGGCTTAAAAAACAGTACCATAAAGAAATATATAAACAACACCAACACTTTGGCCATTGCTACGAATTGAACCATCAAAACATAATCTCCATAGTACTAGAAAGACAAGGCTAATATCAACATTATGCATGTCATTAATCCGATGTTTAGTATTGAAATCAGTTATGATTTGGCCTCTTATAGATCTCAGAGATGCATAAGCCAAATCATATCCAAACAAAGTATAAGCCCACTAGCCAATTCTGCAACTATGAATTGGCCTATGCAGCATATATTCAATGACATCGGTCACTATGTCCCAACTCCATTCAATCATAATATAGGCATACATATAAATTTCCATGAGCGCGTACCTTGTCTCGCTCTCCAATCAAACTAAGGACGATGTTAGAATACTACCCTGGCCATGTATTGACATACTCTTAGGATGATAGATAAATATCGGCCATTACCATGTAAACTTCATTCAAAACACATACAGCCGAAATAAACAAATGAAATGACAAATCAAGTATTTCGGCCCTTTGGATCAGCAACAAACTTGTAGCTAATCAAATGTATAGTGACTTGGTAATACCCTTTCATGACGTAAGAAATTATATTGCATCCATGTATTAAAATAAGCCCATTGAGGGTTACCAATCATACCTGATGACGAATTCCATGGCATAGGCGTTAATGGCATAGTTGAAGAATATGGATAATGTGTAGACCAAAGATGTTGAAACCTTTGACTTGGTCCTTCATAGTTTTCACTCCTTTCCTTCTTCACCTTTGCCGCACTTCTTGTAATGGAAGCTTGCACATAATTCTTATTTTGAGCACTTCCTTTCGGAACCCATGCCATGTTCCTTTCTTCAAGTTCTTGTGCACTAAGTTTTTGTAATTTCTTCTTTTGCCAATACGATAAGCTGAGCATGCATCTCGGCTGTGATTCTGTTTTGACCAATGGTAATTCCTTTTTGGCCTTGTGCACTCTCAACTTCTTTTCTTCAGATTTGGCACTTCGACTCTCAATAGTTGGTTGCTTTGTCTCATTGTCTTTAGTAGCCAATGTGAACACATTCATTGGATCTTTTTCATTTGAGATCAAATTTGAAGTTGCACTCTTACGACCATCTCTTTTAACACGGTAAACTTGCTTGACCACCTCTTTCTTCTTCCTTGAGCTCTGCACCGATTCCTTATGATTGAAACGGTCTTTAACATGTGATTGTTCAAATGTTGATCTTCTTGGAGCTGCATAATATTGGTGAGATGGTCTAAAATAAGATGGAGAATGTGCCCTTGTATCATACCTGTCCCATGAGGAATATGGATCTATATGAGCATAGGGAGGCATCCACGACATTGGCATTGGCGGCCCAAAATAAGGATATGAATGTGTTGCATTAAAATTCTCACTTTGCCAATACCGATCCTCATATTTGCGCCTTGGGGATGATCTTGGTTTCTTTGCATGATTTGGCCCATAAGCATTCTTCTCTTCAATCTTCTTTTGATATTTATCCAATAGTTCAGCGAAGGTGCTTTTTGATCTCTTACACTTGTGCTTATTTCGGCCTTTGTTTTCTTTTGGTTTGCTTTCATTGATCATTGGATTTTCTTGCTGCCCCCCAGTCCTTGGCGTCTCCATTGTAGCTTCGATGGAATTCTCGCCCTTAAGATTATGTTCATTATGCTCTTCAACAACTTCTTTACATGAAATCTTGATCCCGTCACATGCAGTTTGTACCTTCTCTTTAAATGGATCGGCTTGAAGTAGCCGATGCAAAAACTTTTTGCCATCGGGACCAATTGGAATAGACTGGTCATCTCTTGGTATTTCAACAAACTTCAATCGTCCTTTTTCAATGGCCGATCTAACTATTTGACGAAACATGTTGCAATCCTCAAAATTATGCTTGGACGAATCATGCAACTTACAATACATTTGTCCTTGGATTGATGGCTTAACATGGTGATCAAGAATTGTAATGTAATTATTTTTCAGCAACAAATCAAATATTTGATCACACATGCTTGAATTGAAGGTATACTTCTTGTTTTCTAGCCGATCGTGTTGTGAGAATGGATTTGGAGTTAAGCAAACGAATGGTTCAGATTTTGCATCACCCCATTCGGCTATGCATTGTGTTTTGCACTCTATCTCCGATGTCTTTGGATAAGAAACTATACTGGCATCGGTTTGCTCAGAAGATTTGAACCTTGGCTTTAAATTTCTGAAACAAAAATAGCTAGAACATACATGTCTCAATTGAGACCAGGTGTAAGCCAAGTAAGAAATAAGCAGAGCTACCCAATTAGATATGAGCTTTAGATAAAGCAATGGGGAAAGCCTTGGCTGCAATAATTTTTCGCAATCGGTCTTTCTGAATGGTGCAATATGTTGACCGATATGCTTTGTGACAATATGATTGCTAACAGATAAATTACCCTTCTTCATTGTTCTCTCAATATTTCTTATGAAGATTTTTCTGATATATGCATCAACAACTAAGTCATGACCAAATCTGAAAACAGGTAAATTAATTGCTAGACATACCTCTTCAAATATGTTGGGAGAGCATGATGGTGCTGTGACTTGAAGAATATCTTGGTCCGCCTTCGGATATCTCCCCACCGCCTTGTCATCATCTTTCTCTTGATTTCGTGCATCATTAGTTTGAAGAACTTCGTCCACCAAACTTTCTTCGGCCACTTGTTCTTGTTCTCGAAGCTCATCAATTTCTATGGCACGAAACTCATAGGGCAGGAAGTAGGTTCCATTAACTTCAGAAAAATCAAGTATGGCAGTCTTGCTATACTTTCCATGCCCTTTCTCAACAATGTTTGCCTCTTTGGATTTGATGGATTCGGAATATATACTACTTGATTCGGCTTTTTCAACCGAAGAACTTTTAGTTTCCGAATCATCATTATTTTCACCGGTTATATGAATTGGCAAGGATTCTTTTCTTTGAGCTAATTCCCTATCAATTTTCTCTTGGCGAAGTACTTGCACCTTATCACGCAAAGCTTTAACTCCCCTCTCAATTTCAGTCCGCTCTAGATTAGTTTGCCCCCCAATGCTTTTAGGATCTTTCAGCAATGAAGTGTTAGTGTTGCCGAAATTTTGCAATTGTGTAGGGGGTGTATAATATGCTACGGTACTAGGTGGAGGTGTATGCACTGCTGTATAACCATATGCTCTCTCACCAATACTATCAATTGATGAAGTTTCATCTTCCTGCAAAACTCTAGCCTTTATTGCAGCATAATCAGGAAACAACCCCTTTTCATATTGTTCAAGGCAAAGCGCACTAATTCTCTTGTTTTGTGCCAAGCTCTTTTTTAATGCAGCCACAACCGTTTCTGGAAGGGATTGCTCCGCAATACTTTCAGATTCTTTCGGCAATGATTTGTGAGTGTTGCCGGAATTCTTGAATTGCGTAGAGTATGCATTATATGCTACAGTATTTGATGACCGCACATGCGTTCCTGTAAAAATTTCACTTATTCGACTATGACGATGAAGATGCGGGGCCGAATTACGAACATCTAGAGTTGCATACAGTGCTGAAAAATTACTAACATGAGGTGTAGCATATGATGGTTTAGAGTAACTGGCCGAATAGCTAGTAGTAGCATGGCCAATTCTCCCATTCATCGGCAAGGTTGGATTCACATATTGCAAATTAGTTGCCGATGAATAAAAATGTGAAACACTTTCTTGTATGCTATTGGAAATTTTAACATGAGGTGTTTCAAATTGATTAACCAAACCCATCATGTTGTTCGTCGGCATATGAATTTGTGGGGCTGCCGATGCATGAGAGTTTGGATACATATGTTGTACGTTGCTAAAATCATAAGAATTTTAAGCATGAAGATTGCTTTGCATTGCCCCTTGCGCATAATTAGATGCATGATTGATAAAACTAGGGCTAGCCGATACATTATGCTCATTAGGTGATCCAGCAACAACATATGGATCCAGCAACAACATAATTTCAGTTTGCTCTAGATTAGTTTGCCCCCCAATTCTTTTAGGATCTTTCGGCAATGAAGTGTTAGTGTTGCCGAAGCAATTGTGTAGGGGGTGTATAATATGCTACGGTACTAGGTGGAGGTGTATGCACTGCTGTATAACCATATGCTCTCTCACCAATACTATCAATTGATGAAGTTTCATCTTCCTGCAAAACTCTAGCCTTTATTGCAGCATAATCAGGAAACAACCCCTTTTCATATTGTTCAAGGCAAAGCGCACTAATTCTCTTGTTTTGTGCCAAGCTCTTTTTTAATGCAGCCACAACCGTTTCTGGAAGGGATTGCTCCGCAATACTTTCAGATTCTTTCGGCAATGATTTGTGAGTGTTGCCGGAATTCTTGAATTGCGTAGAGTATGCATTATATGCTACAGTATTTGATGACCGCACATGCGTTCCTGTAAAAATTTCACTTATTCGACTATGACGATGAAGATGCGGGGCCGAATTACGAACATCTAGAGTTGCATACAGTGCTGAAAAATTACTAACATGAGGTGTAGCATATGATGGTTTAGAGTAACTGGCCGAATAGCTAGTAGTAGCATGGCCAATTCTCCCATTCATCGGCAAGGTTGGATTCACATATTGCAAATTAGTTGCCGATGAATAAAAATGTGAAACACTTTCTTGTATGCTATTGGAAATTTTAACATGAGGTGTTTCAAATTGATTAACCAAACCCATCATGTTGTTTGTCGGCATATGTATTTGTGGGGCTGCCGATGCATGAGAGTTTGGATACATATGTTGTAAGTTGCTAAAATCATAAGAATTTGAAGCATGAAGATTGCTTTGCATCGCCCCTTGCGCATAATTAGATGCATGATTGATAAAACTAGGGCTAGCCGATACATTATGCTCATTAGGTGATCCAGCAACAACATATGGATTATTTGCATCTACAAAGGGGAATTGGGTATTCATATTACCTTTGTAGATTGCACCAACTTGATGACGATCTCTTCTTAGCAATAATGGGCTGGAGACCGTTCAAAGCTTCTTCCCCAGCGGAGTCGCCAAAAAGTGTGTTCGCACACGAACACGTCACCGTGTACCCTCGACGCCGGGGGTGATGCACCGCAGCTCACGTCGAAGGAGACTCGTCCGAAAGCGCGGTACGCAAGCAATCCGGCGGGTGCTTTTGAGGACCCGAAACCCCACACACCCGGGAGAGACCCCGTCAGGGCGCGCGGCAGCTATGGGCTGCCCTAGGTCGACTTGATCGCCCCTAGGGCCTCGAGGTTCGCCGCCCTGCAACAAGAAGAACAGACGAAGAACGAGGAAGAAGAAGAACTAGGGTTAGGGAGAAAAGATAAAAGATAAAAAGTGGTAGATGATTTGATCAATTGTGTGTTGTTCAATCGGCCGTCACCCCTTAGGTATATAAGAGGCGGCTGGACTTCCCGTGCAAGGAAAAGGCTTGGATTCACGTCCAAAACCCTAGTCAAATTTGGATTGGTTTAGTCCGAACTTTCCAAAACTATTCGGTTTAAACTGGCTGCACCTTGCGGGTCCTTTTTGTGGTGGTAAACGATCTCGGATGGAAACAAGCCCAAAAGCAATCTTGACCGTTTCAACGAGAAGAACAACTTTCATGTTGAACGTTTTTCGATTTGAGGCCATATTCTGGGCCAAAACGGTCACGCAGAACACCTGTTCGCTCGCGCTACCCATCAGACCTATGTCTGGTGGGGCGCGCCACATCTCGCCTCGTGACAGGGCCGCACTCCGTAGCTCTAACTTTTGCATACGAACTCGGATTGGGACGTTTTTATATCAAAATCGGCCGTTTCAATGAGACGAAGACAATTTGTGTTGATCATATTTACATATGAGGACATATTAATTGGGTTTCAAGCCATTCTTTAATCTGGTGTCAACATGAGCATCTCTGAAGTTGTCATAACTTTTGCATCCGAACTTCATTTTAGACCATCTTCATATTCATCTTGATCTTCTCGAAGAGAGCCATCTCATAGTGACTTTTAATAGTAAGTTTGAATTAGTCTTTACATAGCTTCAAGCCACTCTTTATAAACGTGTCACTTTTGAGCGTCAACAACTGGGAAAGGACACTGAAAGATTGAACCCAAAGATAAGCACTTCTCCCATTGCAAGAAAGATCAATCTAGTAGGCCAAACCAAATTGATAATTTGAAGAGACTTGTAAAGATATTAAATCATGCATATAAGAATTCAGAGAAGAACCAAATATTGTTCATAGATAATCTTGATCATAAACCACAATTCATCGGTTCTCAACAAACACACCACAAAAAGAACTACATCGAATAGATCTCCAAGAGAATCAAGGAGAACTTTGTATTGAGATCCAAAGAGAGAGAAGAAGCCATCTAGCTAATAACTATGGACCCGAAGGTTTGTGGTAAACTACGGACACGTCATCGGAGAGGCCATTGTGTTGATGTAGAGGCCCTCCGTGATCGATTCCCCCCCCGGCGGAGCACTTGAAAAGGCCCCAAGACGGGATCTCATGGGTACAGAAGGTTGCGGCGGTGGAAATAGGGTTTCGTGGTGCTCCTAGATGTTTTCAGGGTATATGAGAGTATATAGGCGAAAGAAGTAGGTCGGTGGAGCCACGAGGGGCCCACGAGGGTGGGGGCGCGCCTACCCCCCTGGGCGCGCCCTCCTACCTCGTGGCCGCCTTGTTGCTTCCTTGACGTCCACTCCAAGTCTCCTGGATTGCGGTTGTTCCAAAAAGATCCTCGCGAAGGTTTCATTCCGTTTGGATTCCGTTTGATATTCCTTTTTTGCGAAACACTGAAATAGGCAAAAAACAACAATTGGCACTGGGCCTTTGGTTAATAGGTTAATCCCAAAAATAATATATAAGTGTATAATAAAGCCCATTAAACATCCAAAACAAATAATATAATAGCATGGAACAATACAAAATTATAGATACGTTGGAGACGTATCAGCGTCTTCCCAGATTCTTTCAACAGATCGTACACTTATGTCCAACAGGTTTGAGACTTGCAGCTTTTTGTCTGGTTGAACAGACCCATCCCTAAGCTCGATTACCAGCAAGGAGAAGTAAACACCATGCCTCTCCTTATCTGACAATTCTCTTCTCTTCTCTTGAAGTATCCAATTCATAACTGCATCCTCTTCCTCTTGAACTTCATCATATTTCCCTTCATCTTCTTGAGGCATCCAATTCATAGCTTCATCGTCTTCCTCTTGAGGTATCAAGTTCAAATCCATAGCTCCATTATCTGCCACTTGAGGTTTCTCCTCTTCAAGGATCCAATTCAAATTAATACCTTCATCGTTTTCCTCTTGAGGCATCATGTTCAAATCCATAACTACATTCTCTGCCACTTGAGGTTCCTCCTCTTCAGGGATCCAATTCAAATTAATACCTTCATCGTCTTCCTCTTGAGGCATCATGTTCAAATCCATACTCCTGCTATCAATGACAAAAGATGAGTACATCATGGTACCATAACAAGGATATACACACTTTTTTTACTAGAATGACATGAGCCTTGCAAGCATTACAAAAATGTGAACTACTGACTAAGAAATGAAGCTGCTCCTTTGTAACACCATTTAATTTACAAAGTGGATCTCTCCGTCGACATCTCTGCATGATGTATGGCACTATTCCTGGGGGGCACGCTTTACAAACCAAGGGACTACTATAACAATTATTTCAGGGACGGGGGGTCTCATCAATTATTCAGCCAACTTTGGAAGTCTAAATGCATTATGAAAATCAAAGTTTTTGGTTGGCTCATGTTCCATGATAGACTCAGCACACGCAACATGTTGAAGAGGAGGCATTACAATATTGGTAACAATTTTAATTGCGGCCTCTGCAACCAACATGTTGAAGAGACAGTTGATCACATGATCTTCTCATGCCCTTTAAGTCGAAGCTGATGGGCGAGACTCAACATAGCTTGGCCAACTTTCTCCTGCCGCCTCGATCTTCTGCAAAACACTAAGAAAAGCTGGCCGAACCAGTTCTTCTATGAAACATTTCTGACAGCAGCGTGGAGTATTTGGAAGGAAAGAAACAACCAACACTTCAGAGGCCTGGCCCCTAGTATTGGATCTTGGCTTAAACGGTTCAAGGAGGACTTTTCTCTTTTACAACCTAGGGTTAAAGCAGCACATAGAGCTGCTCTGATCACCTTTTGTACTTCTATTGTATAGCATCCTTCACCTCTTGAACTGGTTGAGTAGCCACACATTAGGTTGCACTACTAGGAAAAAGGCTACTAGCAGCGCAGGTACCCGTGCTACAGCTAATAGTTAGTAGTAGCGTGGGTTAAACCTGCGCTTCTACTTACTTTGTTAGTAGTAGCGTGTGCCACCAATGCTACTCCTATTACTGACCCGCGCTACTACTAACGAAATAGTAGCAGCGCCTCTATAATACAAACGCTACTAGTATCCTACATACTAGTAGCGCCCAATTTTGTTCCCACGCTACTACTAACTATTTAGGATTTAAAAAAATCGACCAATTCCATTCTATGCATACAATCATTTTATTCTTACAATTACGAGAAAACGCAATAGTGATGGACATGTCTTTATTCCTGATTCTACTATCAAACAATTGCCATATCTGATATCCCACAATTTCTCATTCTACCTATCCTCACTCCAATAGTAGTGAAAATGAAAAGGAAATTTTTTGCCATTGAAATGTCCTTATTCCTGAGTAATATTCAATGGAACGGTGTAATTGCACTACAGTCTCATGGATTCACTATGTCGCTTCAACATCTCATTATCCTGCAGCGATGGAAATGAGCATTAGTAAGGCATATAGATTTTATCAATAAATGGAGAGGAAGCATAATCTCAGATGATACAATGTGAATATGCACTATAAGTACACATACATTTCAGTTACAAAAAGATATTTAGTTAAAAGGTGACAAATAACTGAATGCAGTGTATAAATCAGACTAGATAGATAACACTAAGCTTAAATTTTAAATGCAGTTTAAGTACTAGAACCTACCAATTGAATATAGATTTTCCTTAGTGCATTTTCACTAGGAAACTAATCCTAACATATCAACATTTTGATCACCATTATATCCCGTTGTGAATCCAAGGAAATCAACAGTTCTATAAGATATGGCTAGAAAACACTGGACATAACAGAAAGTAGCCACTTCTTTGTTGTGTGGAAAATTTCCCATGATTACTTCACTATGGATTGGATAAAGAATCAATAAGGACAACACCCACGGTATAACTCTCACCTTCTTCTGGGTGAAGAAGAAGGTGGCCACCGGCTCAGTACTAGGTCACACGCACTGGCGGAGCTAAGTGTATGGATGGGGGGGGCTGTGGCCCCCCCAAGCCTGGTAGCTTTTGTGAAGATTTTTTTTTGGGATGGCATAGATTGAGAAAAATAGGGACTTTTACCCCTTCATAAAGCCATATTTTGCCATTGCCCCCCCCCCCCAATGATCCTGTGCTAGCTCCGCCACTGGTGACAGGCATTTCTTCACACATGTTCCAGTGAAGCCAGGATTTGGCGCCAATTGCCATAGTCGTCATGCGCCTGTCACAAGACAAAAAACGGAACTACCTTAAATCGCTATATGTTTGGTTTTCTTCCTCAAACATGAACAAACAAAAAAATGTTTGGCTAAAACAGAGTAATTAGCTATATGTTTCTTTCCGCTCCTAAATTGCATAAGGAAATCTTCATCTATTATTTTACTCTATGCTTACTAGCTACAACCTGTTGGATAGAAAAACACCTTCCACCATATGACTGTAGCTTGCCTAAATAACCTCAAAGTAGAAAATGGACGCTCGACACTTGTGGTACAAATTGTAAAATCAATGGTTTTTCCCTTAACCATTACTATCCCTAAACAACACTTTTTATTGAGTACAAAATCTATGACCTAATTAGAACTTGTTCCAATTAGTTAACATGAAAGAATCTACACTGAAAAGGCATAATCAAAGAGCTGGACTTCAGTATAGCAAGATTAAATTCCCAGTGGGGAGAGTGTGGGCAGACTGCTCATGTTGCTGACAGGCTAACTTGCACGTGACGCTGGCGGCGCCTATGCATAAGCACGGCCATGAAGAGACATCGGTGGCCGAGGAGGCATTGGCGGCGGGATTAAATGCAAAAAGAAATGTTTATAAGGTGCTGATATCTCATTACCAAGCAACCTGATAGCAAATTAATTTTTCTAAGCACCGAGAATACCAAAAAATTAGTACGCTGTTTGGTCCAATTGGTCAAGGCCCAAAATGCAGGTCAAGACCAACTATATCAACACCTATAAGAACCTCTACCTTATGCATGCCTCTTATGCGACCTTACAAGAATTCCTACAAACATTCATAATTCTCTAGTACAGTACATTGAAATTGGTAGCAAACCTAACGATTCACGCACAGAACCAACGCACCAGCTCAAACATTCAATCGCTAGCAACCTAGTACAGATAGTTCAGTTCAGTCATTTTTTGTTTCTACGGATGCAGTTCAATCATCAGTGATAGTAGAAGTATTAGGTGACAAGGAGAATCCCTTGCTTGCCACAAACCCATATAGGTGCACAGTAATGCGACATAGATAGATACCATGCTATTTGCTGAATCCTCATCTTCACACTCATCATCGTCGCCATCATCCTCCACCCAGTTGTCGACGTCACCGTCCATTTGTGCCTCTAGTTCCTAGTAATATTGCTCAGTGACAACACTAATCTCATGGGGCAACACCTGAAACACAACACAATTGGCCAACAAATTGATCAGTGAACATTGAACATCAGGATAGATAGATACATGCATCTAGTAATAGAAGCTGGAAAAACCATGCATGCATGCGGGATTATTAGCGATGCATACCATTGACACGGTGTTGTCGGCCCACTTGACTTGGGCATGCCCATCAACAAGGTCAACAACACGGCCGACCCATGAAAGATCGGTAGCAATGGCATCGTCAGGAGGACATCCTGACGGCGGCCGGCGTACGATGACACGTCCGTAGAAAGCATGAAGACCTGGTTGCAATGCCAAGTCATAGGCGCTCACAGTGTCGATCTCTGTGGCCTCATCAGGGCTCAACCCCTCTTTGAACAACGACACGCCTACTGTCTGGTCCCCGGAATTCACGCATCGGACAACACCGACGTGCCTCGTCTCAGTGTGCCGGCCGCCGATCTGCCAGAATCCACCCTGACCCACCCGAGAAACATGCAAAATCAAGCACCCAAGACTTGAAATAGCCGGGGTAGGAGATACGAGCAGCACCTCAAGCTCGACGAGGGGCTTGCACTGCAGGAGCGCTACCGGGGGGCCGAGGAAGGCGCAGTCCGGCTGCGGGCACGAGCAGGGTATCCACAGGCACACGCGCTTCTGCTCTGCCAGCCGTGGTAGGTCCCAGCCGAAGTCCCTGAACATGGGGGCTTGAAAGGGAGGAGGCATGCCTGGCAGTGGAGCAGCGCCACGTCCATCCCCCCCCCCCGCGCGCGCACGTCTCCGCTCCCCCGTCCGCTAGCGTCACGAACGCTAGAACCAGATCTATCGGGAGATGTGGAGCGGCGAGATGTGCGGAGAGGCAGAGGAGGACGCAGATTGGGAGGAGCGGCGGTGTGGGAAAGATTTGGTGGGGCATGGAAGGGAGAGGGACTGGGACGTGCGGATTAGTTGTAGCGCGGGGCACGGGTGCGGTGCTGCTACCACCGTGTTTATACCCACGCTACGGCTGTCAACTTACTAGTAGCGCGGCTTTTATACCCCGCGCTACTACTATGGTCCATACCGGGGACACGGTGAGGATCACATAGTAATAGCGTGGGAACGGTAGGCACCCGTGCTGCTACTAAGTAGTAGTAGCGTGGGGCTTTTACCCCTCGCGGTTGCTAAGATTCTGTGTATAAGGTTTTCCCTAGTAGTGTTGGGTTGCAACAAAATGTGATGTAAAGTAACAGATATGTCTATGTAAACCCCCCATTTATATAGATATATGATATTACAGTAGGGGTTTCCCCCTACTGTCTTCCTTGTCAAAAAAACACCATTTCATTTCTTATGAAACTTCCAACTCCTGTCATTTCAGAAGGAATTCCAATCCATCATGACTAATTTTGAAGTTTATGTCATTAGTTTATCAACTTCATTTTTTATGACTAATTTTGCTTAACTTTATGTAATACTGTTAAGTGATCTGCTGCTGTGTGTGGTACAACTCCTGTTAATTTCAGAACATTGTGACATTACTGCCATTGTGAACTGCTACGTCTTGAGCTTGCGTTGGTTTTCCCCGAAGAGGAAGGGATGATGCAGCAGAGTAGCGTAAGTATTTCCCTCAGTTTTTGAGAACCAAGGTATCAATCCAGTAGGAGGCCACGCTCAAGTCCCTCGTACCTGCACAAAACGATAGCCACTCACAACCAACATGATTAGGGGTAGTCAATCCCTTCACGGTCACTTACGAGAGTGAGATCTGATAGATATAATATTTTTGGTATTTTTGGTATAAAGATGCAAAGTAAAAAGTAAAGGCAAAGTAAAAAATCAAAGCAAGATTAAAGTGATGGAGATTGATATGATGAGAATAGACCCGGGGGCCATAGGTTTCACTAGTGGCTTCTCTCAAGAGCATAAGTATTCTACGGTGGGTGAACAAATTACTGTTGAGCAATTGACAGAATTGAGCATAGTTATGAGAATATCTAGGCATGATCATGTATATAGGCATCACGTCCGTGACAAGTAGACCGAAATGATTCTGCATCTACTACTATTACTCCACTCATCGACCGCTATCCAGCATGCATCTAGAGTATTAAGTTAAAAACAGAGTAACGCCTTAAGCAAGATGACATGATGTAGAGAGATAAATTCATGCAATATGAAATAAACCCCATCTTGTTATCCTCGATGGCAACGATGCAATACGTGCCTTGCTGCCCCTTCTGTCACTGGGAAAGGACACCGCAAGATCGAACCCAAAGCTAAGCACTTCTCCCATGGCAAGAACTACCAATCTAGTTGGCCAAACCAAACGCATAATTCGAAGAGACTTGCAAAGATAACCAATCATACATAAAAGAATTCAGAGAAGATTCAAATATTATTCATAGATAGACTTGATCATAAACCCACAATTCATCGGTCTCAACAAACACACCGCAAAAAGAAGATTACATCGAATAGATCTCCACAAGAGAGGGGGAGAACTTTGTATTGAGATCCAAAAAGAGAGAAGAAGCCATCTAGCTACTAACTATGGACCCGAAGGTCTGAGGTAAACTACTCACACTTCATCGGAGGGGCTATGATGATGTAGAAGCCCTCCGTGATGACGGCCCTCTTCCGGTGGAGCTCTAAAACAGGCCCCAAGATGGGATCTCGTGGATACAGAAAGTTGCGGTGGTGGAATTAGGTTTTTGGTTCTTGTTCTGATCGTTTGGGGGTACGTATGTATATATAGGAGGAAGGAGTACGTCGGTGGAGCACCGAGGGGCCCACGAGGCAGGGGGGGCGCCCTAGGGGGCCTGCCCCCCACCCTCGTGACCTCCTCTTTGACTCCTTGGAGTAGGGTCCAAGTCTCCTGGATCACGTTCGGTGAGAAAATCACGTTCCCGAAGATTTTATTGCGTTTGGACTCCCTTTGGTATTCTGTTTCTCTGAAACACTGAAATAGGCAAAAAAACAGCAATTCTAGGTTGGGCCTCCGGTTAATAGGTTAGTCCCAAAAATAATATAAAAGTGGAAAATAAAGCCCAATATAGTCCAAAACAGTAGATAATATAGCATGGACCAATCAAAAATTATAGATACGTTGGAGACGTATCAGGCATCCCCAAGCTTAATTCCTGCTCGTCCTTGAGTAGGTAAATGATAAAAAGAGAATTTTTGATGCGGAGTGCTACTTGGCATAATTTCAATGCAAATCTTCTTAATTGTGATATGAATATTCATATTCGAAAGATTCAAGACAAAAGTTTATATTGACATAAAAATAATAATACTTCAAGCATACTAACAAAGAAATTATGTCTTCTCAAAATAACATGGCCAAAGAAAGTTATCCCTACAAAATCATATAGTCTGGCTATGCTCTATCTTCACCACAAGAAATATTTAAATCATGCACAACCCCGATGACAAGCCAAGCAATTGTTTCATACTCTAACTTTTTCAAAACTTTTTCAATCTTCACGCAATACATGAGCGTGAGCCATGGATATAGCACTATAGGTGGAATAGAATGGTGGTTGTGGAGAAGACAAAAAGGAGGGGAAGATAGTCTCACATCAACTAGGCGTATCAACGGGCTATGGAGATGCCCATCAATAGATATCAATGTGAGTGAGTAGGGATTGCCATGCAACGGATGCACTAGAGCTATAAATGTATGAAAGCTCAACAAAAGAAACTAGTATGTGTGCATCCAACTTGCTTGCTCATGAAGACCTAGGGCACTTGAGGAGGCCTATCATTGGAATATACAAGACAAGTTCTATAATGTAAAATTCCCACTAGTATATGAAAGTGATAACATGAGAGACTCTCTACTATGAAGATCATGGTGCTACTTTGAAGCACAAGTGTGGTAAAAGGATAGTAGCATTGCCCCTTTTTATTTATTTTCTCTTTTTTGGGCCTTCTTTTTTTTCTTTGGCCTTTCTCTTTTTTTGGGACAATGCTCTATTAAATGATGATCATCACACTTTTATTTATTTACAACTCAATGATTCCAACTCGATTCTAAAACAAAGTATGACTCTATATGGATGCCTCCGGTGGTGTACCGGGATATGCAATGAATCAAGAGTGACAAGTATGAAGAAATTATGAATGGTGGCTTTGCCACAAATACTATGTCAACTACATGATCATGCTAAGCAATAGGACAATGATGAATGTGTCATGATGAACTAGATGGTGGAAAGTTGCATGGCAATATATCTCGGAATGGCTATGGAAATGCCATAATAGGTAGGTATGGTGGCTGTTTTGAGGAAGGTATATGGTAGGTGTATGATACCGGCGAAAGGTGCGCGGTATTAGAGAGGCTAGCAAAGGTGGAAGGGTGAGAGTGTGTATGATCCATGGACTCAACATTAGTCATAAAGAACTAATATACTTATTGCAAAATTCTAGAAGTTATCAAAGCAAAGTATTACGTGCATGCTCCTAGGGGGATGGATTGGTAGGAAAAGACCATCGCTCGTCCCCGACCGCCACTCATAAGGAATACAATCAATAAATAAATCATGCTCCGACTTCATCACATAACGGTTCACCATACGTGCATGCTACGGGAATCACAAACTTTAACACAAGTATTCTTTAAATTCACAACTACTCAACTAGCATGACTTTAATATTATCACCTCCATATCTCAAAACAATTATCATGCTTCAATATTTTTTAGTATTCAACACACTCAAAAGAAAGTTTCACAAATCTTGAATACCAAGTATATTATTATTAAGCAAATTACCATGCTATTAAGAGACTCTCAAAATAATTTAAGTGAAGCATGAGAGATCAATAGTTTCTTTTAAACAAATCCACCACCGTGCTCTAAAAGATCTAAGTGAAGCACATAGAGAAAAATTATAACACTCAAAAGATATAAGTGAAGCACATAGAACAAAACTACTTAGCTCAAAAGATATAAGTGAAGCACATAGAGTATTCTATCGAATTTTAATTCATGTATGCCTCTCTCAAGAGGTGTGTACAACAAGGATGATTGTGTCATACTAATACACAAAGACACTAGTAATACAAGACGCTCCAAGCAAAACACATATCATGTTGGTGAATAAAAATATAGCTCCAAGTAAATTACCGATGGAAGTGGACGAAAGAGGGGATGCCTCCCGGGGCATCCCCAAGCTTTGACTTCTTGGTGTCCTTGGATTATCTTGGGGGTTCCATGGGCATCCCCAAGCTTAGGCTCTTGCCACTCCTTGTTCCATAATCCATCAAAAGAATTCACCCAAAACTTGAAAACTTCACAACACAAAACTCAAAATAGAAAACTCGTGAGCTCCGTTAGCGAATGAAAACAAAAGACCATTTCAAGGTACTGTAATGAAATCATTCTTTATTTATATTGGTGTTAACCCTACTGTATTCCAACTCCTCTATGGATTATAAACTATTTTACTAGCCATAGATTCATCAAAATAAGCAAACAACACACGAAAAACAGAATCTGTCAAAAACAGAATAGTTTGTAGTAATCTGTATCTAGCACAAGATCTGGAATCCCAAAAATTCTAAAACAAATTGATGGACGTGAGGAATTTATCTATTAATCATCTGCAAAAATAATTAACTAAATATAATTCTTCAAATAAAAATGACAGCAGTTCTCGTGAGTGCCAAAGTTTCTGTTTTTTACAGCAAGTTCAACAAGACTTTCCCCAAGTCTTCCCAACGGTTCTACTTGGCACAAACACTAATTAAACACAAAAAACACAACAAAAACAGAGGCTAAGTAATTTATTTATTACTAAGCAGGAGTAAAAATCAAGGAATAAAAATAAAATTGGCTTGCCTCCCAACAAGCGCTATCGTTTAACGCCCCTAGCTAGGCATAAAAGCGAGGATAGATCTAAGTATTGTCATCTTTGGTAGGCAATCCATAAGTGGTTCTCATGATAGTTTCATATGGTAATTTTATTTTCTTTCTTGGAAAGTGTTCCATGCCCTTTTTTAATGGAAATTGAAATCTAATATTCCCTTCCTTCATATCAATAATCGCACCAAGCGTTCTAAGGAAAGGTCTACCAAGAATAATAGGGCAAGAAGGATTGCAATCAATATCAAGAACAATGAAATCTACGGGCACATAATTCCTATTTTCAACAATAAGAACAGCATTAATCCTTCCCATAGGTTTCTTAATAGTAGAATCCGCAACATGCAAGTTTAGAGAGCAATCATCAAAATCGCGGAAATCTAGTAAATCACACAAAGTTTTGGGAATAGTGGAGACACTAGCACCCAAATCACACAAAGCATAAAACTCATGATCTTTAATTTTAATTTTAATAGTTGGTTCCCACTCATCATAGAGTTTTCTAGGGATAGAAACTTTCAAATCAAGTTTTTCTTCATAAGATTGCATCAAGGCATCAACAATATGTTCGGTGAAGGCTTTTTTTTACTATAAGCATGTGGAGAATTTAGCACGGATTGCAACAAGGAAATACAATCAATTAAAGAGCAACTTTCATAATTAAATTCCTTGAAATCCAATATAGTGGGTTTAGCAACATCTAGATTTTTATTTCTTTCAATCCCACTTTCATCAATTTCATCATTAAGATCTAAATACTCCGATTTTTTAGAACGCCTTCTAGGTAAAGGAAGATCATATTCAGTTTCATCAAGATTAGTATTGCAAAACAAAGATTTAATAGGGGACACATCAATAACTTTTAGATCTTCATCTTGATTTTCATAGGAATTGGAAGAACACGCTTTAATAAAGGCATCTTTGGAAGCACGCATCCTAGCGTTCTTTCCTTGCACTCATCAATGGAAATTCTCATGGCTTTGAGAGACTCATTGATATCATGTTGAGGAGGAATAGATCTAAGCTTTAAAGAATCAATCTCAAGATAAATTCTATCAACGTTTCTAGCCAAATCATCAACTTTAAGCAATTTCTCTTCAAGCAAAGCATTAAAATTCTTTTGTGAATTCATAAACTCTTTAACACTATTCTCAAATTCAGAGGGAATCTTATTATAATTTCCAGAAGATTTATTGTAGGAATTCCCATAATTATTAGAAGGATTACTAGGATATGGCCTAGGATTAAAATTCCCTCTATAAGCGTTGTTACCAAAATTATTCCTACCAACAAAATTCACATCCATAGATTCATTGTTATTCTCAATCAAAGTAGACAAAGGCATATCATTAGGATCAGAAGAAACACTCTTAGTAGCAAATAATTTCATAAGTTCATCCATCTTTCCACTCAAAACATTGATTTCTTCTATCGCATGCACTTTTTTACTAGAAGATCTTTCTGTATGCCATTGAGAATAATTAACCATAACATTATCTAGGAGTTTAGTAGCATCTCCTAAAGTTATTTCCATAAATGTGCCTCCCGCAGCCGAATCAAAAGATTTCTAGAAGCAAAATTCAATCCGGCATAAAAATTTTGTATAATCATCGACAAATTCAAACAATGAGTAGGGCAATTACGTATCATTAATTTCATTCTCTCCCAAGCTTGTGCAACATGTTCATGATAAGTTGTTTAAAGTTCATAATTTCATTTCTAAGAGAGATGATCTTAGCGGGAGGAAAATACTTAGAGATAAAAGCATCTTTGCACTTGTTCCATGAATCAATACTATTTTTAGGCAAAGACAAAAACCAAACTTTAGCACGATCTCTAAGCGAAAAAGGAAATAGCTTCAATTTGATGACATCATTATCGACATCTTTTTTCTTTTGCATATCACATAAATCAACGAAGCTATTCAGATGAGTAGCGGCATCTTCACTAGGAAGGCCGGCGAATTGATCTTTCATAACAAGATTCAACAAAGCAGCATTGATTTCACAAGATTCAGTATTAGCAAGAGGAGCAATCGGAGTGCTAAGGAAATCATTATTATTGGTATTGGTGAAGTCGCACAATTTGGTAGTATCTTGAGCCATCGCGACAAACAAGCAAACTAGCACACGAGCAGACAAAAGCAAATGGGCAAAAGAGGAAAATAGAGAGGGAGGATAGAGAGAGAGAGGGCGAATAAAACGGCAAGGGTGAAGTGGGGGAGAGAAAAACGAGAGGCAAATGGCAAATAATGTAATGCGAGAGATAGGGATTGGGATGGGTACTTGGTATGTTGACTTTTTGCGTAGACTCCCCGGCAACGGCGCCAGAAATCCTTCTTGCTACGTCTTGAGCTTGCGTTGGTTTTCCCCGAAGAGGATGGGATGATGCAGCAGAGTAGCGTAAGTATTCCCTCAGTTTTTGAGAATCAAGGTATCAATCCAGTAGGAGGCCACGCTCAAGTCCCTCGTACCTGCACAAAACGATAGCCACTCGTAACCAACGCGATTAGGGGTTGTCAATCCCTTCACGGTCACTTACGAGAGTGAGATCTGATAGATATAATATTTTTGGTATTTTTTGTATAAAGATGCAAAGTAAAAAGTAAAGGCAAAGTAAAAAAGCAAAGCAAGATTAAAGTGATGGACATTGATATGATGAGAATAGACCCGGGGGCCATAGGTTTCACTAGTGGCTTCTCTCAAGAGCATAAGTATTCTACGGTGGGTGAACAAATTACTGTTGAGCAATTGATAGAATTGAGCATTGTTATGAGAATATATAGGCATGATCATGTATATAGGCATCACGTCCGTGACAAGTAGACCGAAACGATTATGCATCTACTACTATTACTCCACTCATTGACCGCTATCCAGCATGCATCTAGAGTATTATGTAAAAACAGAGTAACGCCTTAAGCAAGATGACATGATGTAGAGAGATAAATTCATGCAATATGAAATAAACCCCATCTTGTTATCCTCGATGGTAACGATGCAATATGTGCCTTGCTGCCCCTTCTGTCACTGGGAAAGGACACCGCAAGATCGAACGCAAAGCTAAGCACTTCTCCCATGGCAAGAACTATCAATCTAGTTGGCCAAACCAAATGGATAATTCGAAGAGACTTGCAAAGATAACCAATCATACATAAAAGAATTCAGAGAAGATTCAAATATTATTCATAGATAGACTTGATCATAAACCCACAATTCATCGGTCTCAACAAACACACCGCAAAAAGAAGATTACATCGAATAGATCTCCACAAGAGAGGGGGAGAACTTTGTATTGAGATCCAAAAAGAGAGAAGAAGCCATCTAGCTACTAACTATGGACCCGAAGGTCTGAGGTAAACTACTCACACTTCATCGGAGGGGCTATGATGATGTAGAAGCCCTCCGTGATGACGGCCCTCTTCCGGCGGAGCTCCGGAACAAGCCCCAAGATGGGATCTCATGGATACAGAAAGTTGCGGCGATGGAATTAGGTTTTTGGCTCATGTTCTGATCGTTTGGGGGTACGTATGTATATATAGGAGGAAGGAGTACGTCGGTGGAGCACCGAGGGGCCCATGAGGAAGGGGCGCGCCCTAGGGGGCGCACCCCCCACCCTCCTGACCTCCTCTTTGACTCCTTGGAGTAGGGTCCAAGTCTCCTGGATCACGTTCCGTGAGAAAATCACGTTCCCGAAGATTTTATTCCGTTTGGACTCCGTTTGATATTCTGTTTCTCCGAAACACTGAAATAGGCAAAAAAAACAGCAATTCTGGGCTGGGCCTCCGGTTAATAGGTTAGTCCCAAAAATAATATAAAAGTGGAAAATAAAGCCCAATATAGTCCAAAACAGTAGATAATATAGCATGGAGAAATAAAAAAATTATAGATACGTTGGAGACGTATCATGAACAGGGCAAGACCCATCTCAAGGGCCTCTCAAAGGTACACTAGTGTCAATAATAGGCTTACTCTGTTGTAGCAAATGAGCCTCTTTTCAAATTACACAGAGGATTGCAGAAAAGTTATACTCCTCATATTCACAGGTTCTGAAACTGAAATAGAGCAAAAACAGAGCACTGCACAAGTAGCCAGTCTGCACTTGCAAATTCACAATTTCATTTGGATCGAGCGGCCGATCCCCATATGGTGAACCAGCTGATGTAGCACTTGCAAACCCACAATAAAAATGATGTCTAGCAGCTAATCCACACAAGCATAATTCAGTAGCGCCCACATTGACTTGTAACTTGAAATCTTCAAGCTACTTTCATTTTGTTCTTTGTTCTTCAGTTAACATTGGAGAGTACAATATTTAGTTAACATTGTTCTTTGTGACAAACAGGAATGGAGGAGCACAAGGAGCAGAGGAGCAACTCCTTACAGTACCTTCTTCTTCCTGACGAACAGGAGCTCTGGCGGCAGCACGGGCCGATGAGCAGCAACACGGGCAGACGAGCAGCAGCAATATGGGCAGAGGAGCTCCACCGGCGGGCGCGCGGGCAGGGAAGAAGGAGCAGCACTGGCTCACGTGGGAGATTGAGGAAGACGCGTTGGAGATCGAGGAGGAAGCGCGCGAACTCCTGGTCCACCGGATCGTGGAGGCAGTTTCCGACGAAGCCCGTAGGGGATCGCGGCTGGAAGGAATTGCGGCGGCGCACGCGCGGAGCTCAAGGAGGACGCGCTGGAGCTTGAGGAGGATGCGCGTGAGCTCGAAGAGGACGCACGCGAGCTCAAGGAGGACGTGTCGGGAGGTTCCGGCGACGCCCGCAGGTAATCGCGGCGGGAGGTTATTGCGGCGGCGCAGGTCTGGGCGAAGGCGGCGGAGCAGTACCTGGCGACGAAGGCGGCGGAGCAGGTACTTGGCGACGGTGGCGGAGCACTTCGTGGTGGACGGTGAATCGCGCAGCTGGCCGACGCAAGCCACTGGCGACAGTGGAGGAGGAAGACGGGGGCGGGGACTTGTTTGATACTGTTTTGAAACCACAAGGGAATTTTTGTAAAATTGCCAATGAACTGCGCTCGCGACATGTTTTTCGGGACGGAGGGAGTACAAAGTTATACTAAGGTTAAGATAATTATTTTGGGACGGAGAAGTACTTGTAACCTCGGATGTGAATCATGTGATTAATTAATCATGGATATGTATGTCACTTGTTTCATCACCCAGTCTCGAGGCAACAATGTGGGCCAACATCATTTGCCTCAGTGACCACCAATGTGCCGCTCTTCTCTCTCACGAGGCTTCGGTTGCGTTGCCGTAGCAAAAATCCAGCCATCCCTGTCTTCGTCCGGATGATCAGGCCAACTTCTTAGGTCCTGTGAAACAAGGAGAGTGTCGAGACGTCGACAACAGCAGCAACCGGCACCGCTCGCATCGTCTGGGAGACGGCATGCCAGTTTGATCCGTTCTTGCAAACACGACTCACCCCGGTAGTGGAACACTTTGTTGGGCCACGGCGGCATGTCAAAAGTGCTTCCCAAAACATGAAACACTCTCGATGGGCCATGGCCGAGCGGTAGAAGCGATCCTTGCGTTGGTGAAGACATCACTCGGCTCAAATTGATGGTGAAACATTTTTTGCGGGCCATGGCGGTGCTCGAAAGTGAGCCCTGAGTCGATGTAGTACACCACCGATCGTGTGGATCTTCCTCACCTCTCCCACCCGATATTCTCTTCAGGCAAAAGCCTCAGATCTAGCTCTTGGATTTGTATGGTAACAACATATTCGATGTTGTAATCTTGTGGAGGCACGGTCTTGGAGTCACTAATCTCTCGTAGTTCTTTTTTTTTTATGTCTTGATAGGAGTGTGGGGCCTCTATGAGGTATATTGATTTTGACATGGCCTCTATCGATACGACCAAAAATATTATCCTCATAAACAATAATTAGGTGATTTCTAGTAATAATTATGTAAATTATTATATTGTTACTCTGAATAGAAATACACCACTTTTTTTATTATATGCACAATAGTAGAATATTTTTGCAAGCACCTTGGAGGCTGCCTCTACCAACTAAAAAATTCACAAATATTGATTTGCAGTTCGGTTGAGAAGAGAGCAAATTGTTGAGGATGGAGCCAACGTTGCACTGTCACCGATCTGCCTCGTCTCTTGTGGCCTTAAGGCCATGCAGGCATCATTGATACCTGCCCTTGCTAATGGTAGGACTACTACTTTGTTTTTAGGTGTTTTTTAGTCTACTTAGGAAGACGAGGCAGTGATGGCCCTTTGAAGATGTAACTGGGTTCTCTCCACCTAGTCCCCGCCGAATCGATGCATCTAGTGTCGTTGGAGGGTGTGTGTGGAGTTGTGTTTCTTGTGAATACCACAAGATTAAGTTGGTGTTTGTCCTCAATGCATCCGCATGGACTTGATCTTCATTTGTTTGCACTCATGTCTACGGATTGGATTCTTTAAATCTATGCTTCTCTTTATTGATGATGGTTCTTCTCTTCATTGATGATGGTTGTTGTGTCCTTTGGGCTTTATCATGAAGACTTTCCGACTATCTACTAAAACAAGGTTCATCCGGCTATTGTGAAGGAGGGGCAAAGATGGTGGCGCGTCTTTGTCTCACTTCAGTGCTTTTAGTCGTCGCTAGATGGTCTACGAGATGAATACATTTTTTTGCTACTTCTAATGCTCTTTGTACTATCATGATGTTTGATAAATAGATCAAAAGTTTTTAGTGCAAAAAGTAGAGGACAGAGCGAACATGTGAGATACTGGATTGATGTAATTCAATGGGGCCTACCATGGAGGCTTTATATTCTGCATCATGGAGAAAGCGGAGCTTCTACATGGAAATACACTTTGGTTCCTGGTTGTATATGCATCCTATACGGGTATTTTTTAATATTTAAATAAAAATTCAAAGTAGGTAAGAACTATTTTGACAAAAAAACTTGACTTACTTTTGCACTAGTATATAGATTTTCACGAAAAAAACAAAGTTGACTTCACAGCAAAAAAGATAAATTTTATTTGCTATTATAGATCACTATTCACACTATTTTGGCCAAAATTTTGTCTTTTTGAAAAGAAGTCAAAGGAAGATTTTCTTTTTGTGGATTTTTTCTCACAAGTACAATAAAAGGTCAAGTTTATTTCAAAAACTATTTCAGAAATTTTTGACTTTTTTTGGATTACTATTTTTTTTTCCATATAGGGTGTAGATGTCTCCATAAACCAAAAATCTGCCTCCAGCTTCTACACCGTTTTTCAGGGGTAGCTTCTATAGAGTGTGGGGCAAGAGTCCTTTTTTTTGGAGCCGGGCCAGAGTTCAACTTGAGGAGGAAGCAAAACACATGGCTGGTCGTGACCACACATAAAAGGATAACTGAAAAAGTAAGTGGCAAATGTTCGCAGGTGAAAACTGCTAACGAATGCCCTAGTTTCTTTTTCTGAATACAATACGGAAGCAAGCGCTTATATATACATGCATACACTCATTTTTATGGACGCACACACATCTAGGGCTGCAAGAAAAGCTCGAGGCTCGTGAGCTGCTCGAGATCGACTCGTATTTTTGCTCGACTCGAGATCGACTTGAAAGAAAATGAGCTGAGTATGAGCACTTTATGTAGCTCGATCGAGAAACGAGCTAATCTTGAGCCAGTATTGGCTCGCTCGGTTTTAGCTCGATAGCTCGATATCATATAAGTATATTAAATAAGTGTCATGTTTATTACAAAGAAATGGTTAGTTTATTACCATATATGTTGTGTGTGAATTTTTCTCCATTTTACTTATTAACAAACATGGAAGCTGAATTAAGAGCAAAGAAAATTTAGCCTCAATATAGTGCTTGATCAGCCATATGTTGAATATCTTGTTATTTTTGCCAAAGTTTGAGAGCAGATGCACCTTTGTTTTCTTCTCTTGCTAGTTCGTCCATGATATCTTATCTTCAGTTGAGAAAGAATAATTCGAAATTTATAGTGACTTCTTATGTTGTGGCCTATCTTATGTGAAAATTTGCCTCAATTATTCAGAAAAAAAATCTTCTTATTTAGCTCAAGACTATCTCGAGATCGGCTCGAGATTGTTACATGATGATCACGAGCCACTTTCTACAGCTCGACCTTGAGCTTCGCTTAATTTGACCTCGCTCGAATTTTAGTATAAGTTGAGCTGAGCTAGTTCAACTCGCTCGAACCCACTTGTTTGCAGCCCTATACACATCTTCAACTTATGTAGCAGTTTGGATGGATTTTTTGCACACAAAGTTAAACAAATGCCATGAAAGTTTTGCAAAAAAGGCACCCAGATTCTTCAAAATGCACTGAAAACTGCTTGACGAACATAAAACAAATGCCATGGTCTATGGCGAACGTTCGCCAAATATGCCCATCCATGGCTAAAGGCTCCCAAAAATAGCCATCTTTGATCAACCGGTTCGTAAAGCAGAACCATCAAACGTGACCTTGTTGCAGACCGGCCGAGAGTAGGACGTATATATCGTAACCGAACTCTGACACAGACTCTATACATCTGCACGGAAGTTTAATTTAAACCATACGTACACACCAGCGGAGATCTACGTTTGCCTCTGTGTTGTGTCATATATACTCTACTCGCCTCCTATCCGTGGATCCTCACGACGCATATAATCTACGTACGTACGTGCACGTGTCGTAACCGAACTCTGACACAAATTCTATATATCTGCACGGAAGTTTAATTTAAACCAGTGGAGATCTACGTTTGCATCGTGTTGTGTTATATATACTCTACTCGCCTTCGTGGATCCTCACGACACAGTGGAGATCTACGTACTCTCTCCGTCCAGAAATATTTGTCATCAAAATGAATAAAAAGAGGTGTATCTAGAACTAAAATGCATCTACATACATCCCTTTTATCCATTTTGATGACAAGTATTTTCGAACGGAGGGAGTACGAAGGATGCGCGGGCTAGCTTCTCCCTTCCATTGTTGATTCCTTTGCTTTCGACTCAACTCCGTGTGTACGTGCAGCAGCAGGCCTACAAGGTCTTCCTTACCCCTCCGTCCTCGCCGCCCATCTTTGTGCCTCCATACGACCGCAGCTCCTACTATTCCCCGCCGGCGCCCCAGATCATCACGATGGACGCGAGCGGCGGACATGGCTACGGCTACAGCTACAGCACCACGCCCATCTACCCGTCTCCTTGGTCGCCGCCGATCTCGGGGAACGGGATGGCCCCGGACTACCACGGCTTCTACGACGGCCAGCTGCGGCCTGCGGTGCCCGGTCTCTTTTACGCTCTGCCGATGGCTGGAGGTGAGACCGGTACCTTGCAGTTGATGGCGGTGCCGAGCCCAGAGTCGGAGCCATGGCAGTTCACGCCCCATCAGTCGATCAAAGCGGACAGGGTGCTCTATGGCCCCAGGAGTCAGCCCAGGCTGCCAGTCTTCGAGGCCATCTGCCCCTCGGAAACTCACAAAGAGTACTAGCATAGTATACGTACTGCCATTGCATGCCCGATCAACGGCCCGACGTACTTCGGCACATCGCTTTTTACAGCGACAGTGGAGGATCGATGACGACAACACATAATCGTTCTAGCATGTATAGTCCACGTGTTGTAAACACATGACATGATTAATTGTATTTCTTTTATCAAATATCGTTTATGGTGTTTGCTAGGATTCGTCATTTTGTCGCCTTTTTTCTTTTTGAGCACCACCCAAAAAGGGTTAACTTGACACATTATGCAGAGTCTTTTGCCAAGATATCTAGCGGATCACCTGGGATTGAGCCCAATTGTACGAAGTCACCAGAGTTCCTTGCTCGCGCTGCTAGGCTATGGGCAACTTTGTTCTGCTCTCTACTGATCCAGTCAATCCTATAGGACCTGAATGCAGTTAACACGGTTTTAATGTCCTCAATGATGGGGAACAGGCTCGATTTGTTCGTGGCACCCATGGTCACCACATTTGCTAGCGAGAGGCAGTCGACCTCAACCAGTACAGGCCCATTATACCGTTTGGACATTTCCCGCAGCCCCAGCAACAAAGCCAGTCCCTCAGCTTCCTCCACACATGTGCAGAGGTTTAGAGAGCACCCCATCGAGAAGTACACCTGCCCCAGATTATTTCTCTCAATGGCATCCCCTGCACCCACTCCAGTGACAGCCATATAAGCTGCATCCGTGTTCAGCTTTGCCATCCCTGTCGGTGCAGGTATACAACGGATGGTTTGCACCTCTGGCTGGTTCGGCATCTGGTCTTCAAATAAGTTCAGACTGCAAGTGTTCCTAGCAATTTCTGACTTGTCCCTCGCAGTTTTCACCTCCTGTTCGTACCTGGTCAGCAAAGCTACAGACCCGAAGATGGATTCTTTGCCATTTCCATGCACAATGTTCTCCCGGAGATACCATGCCCGCCAAAGTAATAGCAAAATTCGGTTCCTTTCATCAGAGCTACATGAACACAGTAGACCTTGAAGCCAATCCTCCCCAGTATACCAGAAGCCCTTCTCTTTCGGCAGCGTCCAGTGTTCTCGCATGGCCTGACGAAGTGCTCTGCTTTTAGTGCAAGCTACCACTGTATGGTATTCGTTTTCCTCCGCATTGCCACACATATCGCAGGTGTTGTCATTGGCTACCACTGTATGGTCTCTTTTACGCACTGCCGAGGGCTGGAGGTGAGTCTGGTGCCTTGCCGCCGACGGCAGTGCCGAGCCCAGAGTCGGACTGTGCTCTATGGCCCCAGGAGATGACCCAGGCTGCCGGTTTTCGAGGCCATCTGCCCCTCGGAAACTCACAAAGAGAACTAGCATGGTATACATATGTAGCTCATTCTCCATTGTATGCCCGATCAAAGGGCTCAACGTGCCTCTGAAGGTTGCTTTTTATGGCGACGAGGAGGATCGGCGACAACAACACATAATCGTTCTAGCAATTTTATAATGTCCACGTGCTGTAAACACATGACATGATTAATGGTATTTCTTTCATCCAGTTTTGCATCGTTTATGGTGTTTGCTACGATTCATCATTTTGTCGCCTTTATCATCGTACTAATCTAAGACAAACAATGTACGTGAACATGCTCACATTGGTGACCCGCGATGTGCCTCCCTTCTTTTCATGGACATCACGACTGTTGGAGGAAAAAAAGTATTCCGGGATCTCTAGCCAGATTATCGGGCCAGCTTATTACGACGAGAGAATTTAGCTTCAGCACAGGTGGCCACGAGGTATGTCCCGAACGGCGAGCGAATGCCTCCTCCAGGCGACCAGGGGCGAAACCCTTACAACCCCGCCGCCGCCCCAAACCATCCCAGCTCTCATCCCTCGTCGCCCCCCGAGGCTGCCGCCGGACAAAGACGGGTGCCGCCAGTGAAGGGGGCGGCGGGGATCTAGTGCCTCTCGGCTCCTGGCATGATGGTTTGGAGGGAGGCCATTGCCGCTGGGTATCGGGGGCTCTCCCGCGTCCTGCATCTAGGTGACGATGGGCCAGACCTCGCTGGGCGCCCTCCTTTGGTGGCCCATGCGTGGATCCAGATCCGGCCGCCTGGGCGGGAAGCTACGGCTCGGGGGACAGTCCATCGTGCTCGTCTCTCACCCCCCCCCCCCCCCGAGTCGTGGGGTGGCGGCAGATAGGGATCCGCCCTGAGCTGGCAACCATCTCCGCCGGCGGCGTGGGCTGTGGGCAGTACGGACCGGTGCCCTCTGTCATGGCGGCAATGACGTCGGTGTTGTGGAGGCAGCAGTGTGGTGGCGGTCTTAATACTCTTATCGCACCAGGGCAACGATCTGCATGATTGGTCCTACCTGATCTAGCCGTCGACGTGTTCCGGATCTGCTGTCAGAGATCTTGCCCAAGGATTTCTGGAACGGATAGTTTCCGGTCATGCGCGTCTATATCGGCCTACGCGGCTTCATGAGAATGTGACGCGAAGCTTTGTTGTTTGTTGGAACCATAGGACATGTCGACATCTCGATTTCCATGGCGTAGACAACAGTGCAGAAAGTCATGATGGCTAAGATCGGAGGATCAGTAAGGCGGAGGGGGCCTTGGAGACGATGGAGTTAGCCAAGTGTTTGATAATTTTTAGAAGCAGTCGTGATAAGTGGGGCGGCAGCACTGGAGGATTTCATTATAAGTGGTGCTCCTCGGAAGCCGAGTCGGGATTTTCAGGGTGAAAACCTAAGGTCTGGCCTTCATTGGTTGTGCCTGACAATTGCCTTATTGAAGGTATTGTTTTGAGAGTTTGGACTTTCTCCAGGGTGAAAACCTAAGATTTTGGATCGTGCGACGAAGGTGCTAGTGCACTATTTCCTTCTTGAAGGCATCGTTTTTGGAGACCTTCTATGTTTTTCGGGTGTTGTCTTCGGTGGTGGTTTGTGTGCTGCTAATAAGATGAGTCAATCACCGTGGCGAGGCCTTTGGATTTTCTTTTACTTTCTTCTTGTATTGTTTTCGGGCTGTGTGCATCCTAGATGTCTTTATGACTTCTTGTTGGTGCGGAAGCTAGGTGTAATTGCTCGTAGCGAGGGTAGAACCATGACTTGGCTTGGTTCGGGACCTCCAGATGCTTTGGAATTGGCAGCGATGGATTGTAAGGACTGATGCTTTGAGTAATACAAATTTCTACCCGCAAAAAAAGAAAAATGGCATTGGCACACTAGTGCAGACTGGGACATCGTCACGCATTATTAGAAATTTATAAATATGGTTTGTTCCTTGTTTCATTGCCCAAGTCTCGACTACACAGAAAAACAATGTACGTGATGGTCCTCGCCTTGGTGACCACCAATGCGTGACTCTTCTTTTGGGCACCAACTGCCCTAGCAAAAACCCGCGCATCTACGTCTTTCTGTATTTCGGGATCTCCAGCCAGATGTATTTCCAGAGGGAGAGCGAGTGCTTTCTTAGGGGGGCCTGCTCCATTGCTCACAGTGGCACTTACGATACGCCATGGCAGCTGCTCAAAGAGGTTGCATAGCTGGAAGTTTCAAGTGATAATTACTTTGGCTGTGTCTAGAACAAAAGAAACATATAGAAATTTTGGAGAACTAGGATTCTTGTAGGAAATATTCCTTTGGTAGTGTTCAGCACAAAAGAATTGCCATTGAAGAATTCTTTGAAAGTCCTATGGTTCCTACAACTTTCTTTGTGGCTACAATTTCCGTGCTTTTCACTCATGACATCCAAACCACAACTTTAGGGTTCCCTTGTGGTCTTAATCTATATCTATCTATATCTAAATCAATATAAAAAGATCCAAAGAGACAGATCCAACAAATCCCGACCGTCAAATCAGGTCAATCCAATGACTCAGGCTGCTCCACTGATGAGCGCTCAACATGTTTAATGTGCAGTTAATATCTATCAAATATTAATGCCAACGCAAATAATATCCTACCTAATATTTACATGTAATTAATATATTATCTAATAATGCACGTACACATTTACTAGATCCTGTAGTAACCCAGGGTACGTGGCATCTCAATTTTGGCATTTTATTTCTATTCTTGCGGTTTGATTTTCTATGTTTTAAATGGGCCTTTCTATCTTTTGGTGATCAGTATTCTTTTCTTTTTGCATGGGAACACATGTCACATTTACTTCCTCCGTCTGAAAATACTTGTCATCAAAATAGATAAAAGGGGACATATCTAGACGTATTTGAGTTCTAGATACATCTCTTTTTATCCATTTTGATGACAAATATTTTTGGACGGAGGGAGTATATCATAAGAATGATAATACAAGTCACGAAAACACCGACCTGACACGACTGAAAAGACAACAAAACGGTAGCCTTTGCAAAAAATAAACACCAGTCAAGAAACAAAATTACAATCAAGACCGAATAATCCCTTTAGTTTGACACCATTACCCATCGCCTACCTCCGACAACACCACAAAATCACCAACGAAAAGGAAATGATGGATCACCCGGACACGCCATCAAACACTAGATCTAGCACCCGTTTAGGACTAATACGTCAGGGGAGGAAACTACACTTAGCCACGAACCATGAAAACAACAAACGATTCTACAACTTCCAGATGATGCTGATGCTAACCATAATCTACATCCGCTCCTGGCCAACCTCCTAAGCTCGAAGCCGGCGCTGTAGCAAACGTCGTCGCAACGGCGAAACCAGACACAAGTCCACCACGAGGATGCTGCCGCCGCCGCGGATTCCAGTTTGAACAGACAACTTTCCAAATTCATCTCCAAGCATAGGACCGATCGCCTCGTTGGAGAAAGATCTGAAACTTGTTTATTCGGCGCCGCCACCAAAGCCAAGATGACGAATGACTGAAAACCTAAGCTACCGGGACATAACCTAAAGCTACCTGATTCACACGCGTAGATCCGGCGACCCCCCTCATCACTGACGAGATCGCCGTTAGAGGGAAGGTGCTGGAGAAAGGCGGCAGATGGACTCTCCTTGCGGCGGCAAGGATTTCTTCTCGTCCGGCCGAGAGGAAAAAGAACTCCATTCGGAAGAGCGCACTCGGAGTAATATTTTCCCTGGAAGCCAATTCTTCAATGGTCACAAACGCGATTTTATTGTTATGGAAGCATACCAAAAACGATAGGGGGTAGAGTACTTTGCAACAAATTGAAATACATATGAAACATTATTTACTATGGAAAAATAGGGATTATTTCCTAAAATAGGGGGTTTAATTGCTCATAAATCCCACAATATTAGCGCCAGATTATTAGTTGCCAGAGAAAACAAACGCATGAATCGTGACATGCAGAAGCGGTCCACCAAATTAGCGATTCAGTCCACCTAATCTCTCGCCTGGACTTTTTTTTGAAATAAATCATCCTTTTTATTTATTAGTAATAATGGTTACATCGTCTATAATAAAATTTACAATATCGTTCATAGGTTCCTCAAACCAATCCCTTGTCTCAGAAAATTTAGCTACCCTAGCAATTTCATGAGCTACTTTATTTGCCTTCCTATTACAATGTTCAAATCTAACTAACGGAAAATCACAAGTCATAAAATAACAATCATCAAACACAGCTGCCGCCGCTCCCGCTGTATGTCCTCCATTCTTCATCGTGTCAATTACTTCTATATTGTCGGAGTTAACAACAAGTCGGTTGCTTCCCGCCTTTTGTGCAAGTAATAAGCCAAAACGTAGTGCCATGGCTTCCGCTGTTAAAACATCTGCATACCAATCCATCTCCCAATTCCCTCCAACAATAAATCTTCCTTTATCATCTCTAAGTACAGCTCCTGCTGTGCCTCTAAGCATGTCTTGATCGAAAGAAGCATCGACATTTAATTTCACAAAACCTGGAGGGGGTCTCGTCCATCCCTCTATTTTATTTGTTGCCTTGAAGGATTGGGCAATAACATAGTTTGTCGTTATAGCACGGGCTCCCATCGAAATTTGGTATGCATCTTGGGTCTTCCCCCGATGGACTAGCGAACGTCTTTCCCATCATAAATACCAGACTGTTACAGAGATCAGTTCGCGAACATTCTGTATGCCCACTGTAGATAGCTCATGTTCTGGCATAAAAAAAAAGAATTTCGAGTACTGCCTCTCCCGCACGATCTACTGCGCAGGCTTTTTTAATGGCTTAGTGCAATCCCAGTTTCTCCCACACCTGTTTTGCCTTTTGACACAAAAATAATAAGTGTTTAGTATCTTCATGCCCGTTCGAACATGATGGGTAGGTGGGCGAAACTTTCATATGTCTATTAGAAAGTGTAACACGACACGGGAGGGTTCCAAATAAAGATCTTCACTTTTGTTGGACAAGATAATTTCCATATCTTGCTCCAAATAGTATTGACATTTATTCCTCCCATGCCATCTGAGTGTTGCAATTTCCTCCCATGTTGTGTTTTCCATTCCTCCACATAAGCAGAACGAACCGTGAACAGTCCATTCTTTGTAAAGCTCCAAGCTATGAAATCCGACATTTCATACGTGGGGATGGGGATCGTAAGCACCCTCTGGACATCAATTGGCCACAACGTTTGTCTTACCAAATCTTCATCCCAGCAATTGTTGGTTGGATCTATAAGATGAGCAACTTTTGTCAGAAGCTGCTCTCTTCTAGGAGTGATAATTTTCCTATTTGCCCCATTCGGGATCCATGCATCTCTCCAAATATCAATATTTTGTCCATTACCAACTCTCCAAATATAACCTTTTTTGAGAGAAACCACTCCGGCCATAATGCCTTGCCAAGTGAAAGAGGATCCTTTTTTCAGACTCGCATTCATTAAATCTCCATCTGGAAAATATTTAGCTCTCAAAATACTGGCACATAGGGAATCAGGATTATCAAGCAGGCGCCATGCTTGTTTGGCTAACAAGGCCAGATTGAAACAATGTATGTCTCGAAAACCCATTCCTCCTTGGTCTTTTGGTACACACATCTTCCACCATGCCATCCAATGCATTCTCTTCTGATTGTCTTCGTCACCCCTCCAAAAATGCGACATCGCATCAATGATTCCTCTACATATCTTTTTAGGAATTTTAAAGACGGACATTGCATAAGTTGGGATAGCTTGTACAACCGATTTGAGAAGGATTTTCTTTCCTCTTGCTGATAGCAGCTTTTCCTTCCAACCACTGATTTTCATAACAACTCGATCTATTAAGAATTGGAAACAATCACTTTTGTCCATACCCACGTTTGAAGGAAGACCCAAATATTTGTCATTGAGAGCTTCAGTCATAATGTTCAGAATAGTACATATATGTGCCTTATCTTCCACTTTCGTGTCGGGACTAAAAAATATACTAGATTTTTCAACACTCACCATTTGCCCCGATGCAGCACAATAAGCATCCAAAACTGCTTTCAGTGCCTCCGCGTTCATGGAATTAGCTTGCATCAGGATTAATGAATCGTCCGTGAAGAGGAGATTTGAAATAGATGGGGCATCTCTGCTAACTTTAATTCCGGAAATACTTCTATTCTCCTCCGCATTAGATAAGAGTGCAGTCAGGCCTTCCGTACATAACAAAAAGAAATATGGGGAGAGAGGGTCCCCCTGCCTCAGTCCTCTAGATGGTGTGAAGCTCTCGGTTTCTTCCGTGTTAAAACGAACCCGGTATTCCACCGAGGACACACATTGCATAATTAAATTCACCCAATCCTGCTGAAAGCCTAGTCTCAACATGATTTCCTCTAAAAAAGGCCACTCCACTCGGTCATATGCTTTGTGCATGTCCAGTTTAATTGCACACATGCCCTCTTTACCGGTCCTTTTATTTTTTTTATTTTATGGAAACATTCATAAGCCACTAAGATTTTATTTGTAATCATTCTTCCAGGCACAAAAGCACTTTGGGTAGGGCTAATAATATCTGGGAGGATTGTCTTCAGACGAGTAGCAATCATCTTTGAAATGACCTTATACACCACATTGCATAAACTGATTGGTCTAAACTGAGTTACATTTTCTGGGGAGTTAACTTTTGGGATCATTACTATTGTAGTGTCATTCCAACCATCAGGAGTTAACTTTTGGGATCATTACTATTGTAGTGTCATTCCAACCATCAGGTATAGTACAGGTATTCACCGCTTGGAGAACCTCTTCAGTCAAATCATCCCCTAACATAGCCCAAAATCTCTTATAAAAAATGGCGTGAAGGCCATCTGGTCCTGGCGCCTTTAAATCACCAATGTTAAAAAGTGCCTTCCTAACCTCTTCGGCCGTGTAGGGGGCAAGGAGAGCCCTATTCATCTCATTTGTTACTTTTCTTTTTACAAGGGAGAGGACCTCATGGTTCGGTTGATTAACTTCTGAAGTAAACAGGTTAGAAAAATACCCCAGAATATGATTCTTCATCTCCGTGTCTTTTACCCAAACCCCATTATCATCAAGCAATTTTTTATCTGATTTCTCTTCTTTCTAGCTGTTGCGGCATTATGGAAAAAAGAAGTATTGCGGTCACCATGCAATAACTAGTTTGCTCGACGCCGTTGTAGCCAGTGTATCTCCTCTTGTTCCAATAAATTTTTAATCAATACAATAGTCTCCTTTTGACGTGCAAGAGAGTTAGCATTCACAGGCCCTCTCCGTAATTTTTCTATATCTTTTTTTAGTTTGTAGATTCTTTTTCTCGAACCCTTAAGGATATCACGATCCCAAGTGTGCAAATCTGCATGTACCGCTCTTGTACGATCAGCGAGGGACGGCCCTATGCCCAACATCTTTGCTTTTTCCCAAGCTGTAAGTACAACTTTCGTAACCGTCTCTTCTTTCAGCCATCGAGCTTCAAAATGTTTCCTTCGACTTTTTGAGCGGTCAAAAATATTATCGTCAAAATATTCCGTGTCTAAAATAATAGGGCGATGGTCTGAGTGTACATGTTCTTCGTTTATAACCGCCGCTCGAGGGAATTTATTTGCCCAATCCAAATTACAGACCGCTCGATCTAGTCTTTCCCTGATTTCGCCCCTCCTCCATGTAAATAAGTCACTCATACATCCCATATCTGCTAGTCCACAATCAACCAAACAATTTCGAAAATCTCTCGTCATCACATTTGGTCTCGCATTCCCTCCCTTTTTCTATGATGAGAGCAAAATTTCATTAAATCTCCTAAAACTACCCATGGGTGATCGCCCTTTTTATTCAAATTTCGAATATCATCCCATGACAAAGCACGATCACTCCAGTTGGGGTGCCCATAAAAGCCTGTTAAACGCCATTGTACAGTATTCCCATTCATAAGAAGAACATAAATAAAATTATTTGACACATAGTTCAACTCGACTTTATTCATATTCTGGTAAAAGAAGACAAGACCACCTGCCCGACCATCGCTCTCAACTACAAACATTGAATCAAAATTTAATTAAAACTCGACGAAGCTCATCGGCTTACATTTATTTAAGTGAGATTCTGAAAGGAAAATTAGCTCAGCTTTGGTACGATCCTGTAGATCCAAGAGCTCGCGAACCGCTGTGGGAGAGAGCATCCCACGACAGTTCCATCCGATGATTCTCATTTGGCCCGGCGTACCTCCTCTTCGGAGGCCACCAATGCACCATCATCTCCAACCGACTCCCTTCTCTGCTGCCCCGGAGCCTTTTCTTTCTCCTCAACTTCTTTTGATACGTGTGTAACCACTCCATTCCCATCTCTCACAGCTTCCACTATACCCATACATACACGCTTAGAATAAACATTTATGTCCCCATACAGAATACGCTCATAGCTATCCATGGTTTTCTCAAAAGAGAAATCTAGCTCACTACCGGTTGCTGGAGCTTCATAGAGGCTTCTTTTTTACCTATAATGTTCTTGCGTGCTTCCTCTGAACTCTCAACTCCTCCCTTCTTTTTTTTCTGCCCTTTCCTTTTGTCTTTCCCTGCATGGAGTTCTTTGTAGCATTGAAAGTGTAAATAGGGGTGTCAGTGGTATTTGCTGTAGCAAGTCTTGCAGGGACAGCCCCCGACAGCGTCTCCAGCACCCCCGGGTGAAAGAGGAGCTGATCACCCCACTGCAGAGCCGCCCCACTCTCCTGGCCAACCGGGTTAGACTGGTATGCAGCCATAGCCGCAACAGACCTGATGGGGGAAGTACTATTCCCCTGATGCAACATGTCCTGACCCGCCTGGTCAGGTACAACAACCGTGGTGGGAGCCGCACCCCCCACCAGCACTTGGCCCTCCTGGCCTTCCGCTAGTAGGGGATGCAGGGGTGTATGGTGATGCATTCTAGTCCTCCTGACCATGATCACCACCCCGCATGGAGTGTTGGGACGCTACAGGGAAACGACCCTCCTGGCCAACCTGCAGCGCCCCCTTGGTGGGCGCCCTTCTGGCCTGGACTTAGTAGCAGATGATGTAACGCACTGAACAAGGGGTGTAACTGAAACGGGGTTCAACCATACGTTTAATTGATGCGCTTAATTGCATCCCAAAATATATTTAGGAAGAACTTAATGCAACTTTTGTTTTCCGGGTGAGAACTTAATGTCACTTTAATCCGCGTCAATTGTTATCGATTGCATCCTCTATAAAATGCTACTCTGAATATGTCAATGGCACCACCACCATCCATCACCAACCATCTGCTGCATTGTTTTCCTTGCCCATCGATCGACCACATCTTCTTACCTAGCTGGTCAGATCCAGACCAGATCAGATGAGGAGATCTAAAGTGCTGCTGCTCTTCGCCATCACCTTGATCATGATCTCATCCGGTGTGTGCATCTGCATATGCATCGTCGATCATGTGCTATACTATATGTATCCACACTAAGTATATTTTGCATGCATGTAGGTGTGGATGCGTGGTGTAAATATGACGCCGTCCTTCCGAAGCACTTCTGCAAGCAAGAAGGGTGCTTGGCCAACTGCCAGAAGCATCTGCAGGAGTACGTGTGCCCGGACTGCATCACGCTCGAGTCCGCCGCCTGCATGAATGATGGCTCGCTTGCGCCCTTGGACGGGGCTTGCTACTGCCACATCTGCTCCAAGGATTAGTCCATCCTTATTGATTTCCATACATCTGCTCATCAGTGGATTCCCTGTCCATGTTACGGACATGCTTAAGCAAAATGTGGAGCTAATTCTACTTATTCTCGCAATAAAACTCTAGTTAATTCTGAGCAAAATGTTGAGTTTTATTTTCTTTGCAGGGGGTTACAATCAGTTTCACGTAATCTAATGACCTCTCGCAATAAAAATCTAGTCAACTGTCAACTCTGAGCAAATTGTAGAGTTAATTCTACTTCTCGCAATAAAACTCAAGTTAATTCAGAGCAAAATCTAGAGTTGCCTTCTTTTTACGCGGGGGGTTACAATCAGTTTCACATAATCTAGTGATTTCTCGCAATAAAACTCTACTGACATCGAATAGTCCAGAAATACTTTCCGACGGCTGGTTGGCCACAACTATGGCTGTGTGCATCACAAGGATTCAAAAGTTGATGGTTCCAACCTCTTTTTTCTGAAAAAGAAGGGCTGGCACAATTGCTTTCTAAAATGCCAGTGGTTAACAAAATATCAGATAATTCTAAAGTCGATCCCCACTAAATGTGCTATGGCAAATTAGAATTCCTCAGATGCTTAATACCCTATCTGTCTTATTGTGGGGCCACATGTCACTTTTACTCTTCTAGTTTAACCCCTCAAACCATGTGGGAGAAGTGAGAAATATTTTTTATTCCTTATTGCTTATTCTTAGCATTGTGGCCAGGTCTTTAGACTTTTCTGTTAAGATCCCTTCTCATAATGCTCGAGCATGGGTCTTAATGTTAATATTTTTTCTTAAGACCCATGTTTTTGGTACATTGAAGATGCCCACCGATAGACCATTAGTTAATACAAGCTACAGTTACAATTGACTTGAGGTATCCAGTACGTACATTTCAAATAGTCAGGTCTGGGGAACTAACCTATGGTTGGATGTTATGATGATAGTGGTCCAACCAAGGATCAAACCGGTGTGCCATAAAGGTGAAATATTCTTTTAGTGGAGGCGACGTCTCGTTGATAACGAGACGTCTGTGGTGACTTTATCAATGTTAAGATCTAAGATCTGATCCTTTCAAAGATGCTCACAAGAGTAGGGTGTGCGTAAGTATGTTCATAAGGGTGCATGTATTTGCGTGTATGTGAGTTTGTGTTTGCATTGTGTTCAAAAAAAAAGTTAGGTCTAGATATGCCAATTATTTACCTTTATACTACAATGGAAATTACAATTCATATGTCATATCAAACATCGTCTCGGACGCGAGCCAACCTGTGGTTGGATGGTTACTAGGACAGTGGTATACCCAGGCCACTAGGGGTTTAACTCTTGGAGCTCGCATTTTCCTGGATTTGTAAATCTCACAAAAATATGCCGGCTCAATTTTTCGAAGATGCTCATAAAGATAGGGCGTGTGTGTGTATGCGTTCAGAGGACAACATGTTGGTTTACATGTCAAGCAACATCAAAACATCGGTATTTTTGTGACGACCTATCCTCTGGCCGGCATACAAAAAAGGATGGTTTTCTCCGCCATAGATCACTCATCATCAAACTTGAGCATGTTGACATGCATCTTCTCGAATCAAGGCCTCTTCCATAGGGACACTGTGTTCGAGTCCACCTTCATGATCTCCACCCCCGTCTTCATGCTAGCGAGCGCCACATCTTCTGCCTTGGTCTTGGCATTGGTGGCCTCGATCTTGAGCATCTTCCTTTGCTTCTCCGCCTCCATCTCGACCTTCTTTGCTTGCTTCTCCGCATCGAGCTCAAGCCTCCTCCTCTGGATCTCCATGAAGGCATTTGTTTGCTCTTTGTTGTCTTGTCGGCGCTTGTCCTCCCTTGTATCCTTCTTAGTTATCATGCCTTCCAAAGTGGCATGCAAGGCAATCGACGCCGCATCATGCTTGTCCTCTTTCTTGGAGTTCGTCTTCCTCCGCGGCCGCGTCATCTCTCTCTCACCATGCTCCTCGACGGATTCCTCCCCTCCACGTCCCTTGATGGCGGCATATTGCGCCTTGAACTTCTCATCCCCGTTGATGACCATCCAACAATGGGTGAGGTTAAAATACTTGTTGTCATGTTTTGTCCTTGAATGCCTCCAAGGCTTCAAATGCCTACAAATGAATAGCATGCAAGCATATGGGCAAATGGACATGCAAGCATATTGACAAATGGGCATGCAAGCGCAACGGAAACGAAGATGGACGCATGTATACCATGTCTTTGAAACTATTAATATATCGGAAGTTTTGTACGCAAAAAAGGAAAAGAAAGATCTGGTAGCAAGTACTATTTCTTTTCTTGAAATGTAATATTTGTAGTAGCTAGTTTTTTCTTTTCTTGAACGGCATCTTGTACCTAGCTTTGCTGGTAGTACACATCATGCTCGCACACGCTTGTTTTTTTTTGGAAACGGAGGTTTATCCCCAGCCTCTGCATCATAATGATGCATGTAGCCATCTTATTAAAAGTTCGCAAAGTAGCACAAAGTCATAAAAATATTATAGCTCGCAAGCGGAGCAAACCAAATAAAAAATAGAAAAGTACACGCTGACAAATGGAACCGGTAGGGACTCCCACAATGCATAAGTAGGTGGTTGGTTATCCGGCTCCTTTGGATCTCCATGAAGGCCTTCATTTGCTCTTCTTTGTCTTGTCTCCGCTTGTCCTCCCTTGTATCCTTCTTAGTCATCATGCCTTTCAAAGTGACATGCAAGGCAATCGACGCCGCAACATGCTCGTCCTCTTTCTTGGAGTTGGTTCTTCCCCCACGGCATTTGTAGAAGCTAGTTTTTTCTTTTCTTGAACGGCACCTTGTGCCTAGCTCTGCTGGTAGTACACGTCGGTGCTCGCACACGCTTGCTGCACAAATGGAACCGGTAGGGACTCCCACAATGCGTAAGTAGGTGGATGTGTTATTGTTACTAGATGACCCGTTGCGCCAATGGCGCAAAGGGCAAGAGCAAAGCATGCAAGTTAGAATATTTGGAGACCAATATTCTTTACACATAAGGAAATAGTTCATACATAGTGCTATATATTACATTGATGGTAGGTTCATAGGCTAAAAGAAAAGTCATGAGATCAGTTCATGCTAAGAAAAGCTACATAGGCAGAGATGCATATAGATATCTTTGGTCACTCAGCTTATGGTAACCAAGATAGGAAGCATAGTAAAGTACTTGTATCTCCGAAATGACCTACACTCATATATTTTTTCTTCATTAACCAGGCCTGATCACCATACTCCGCTGACATGTTCAAATTCTTGTTGGCACAAACTGGAGCCCATGCAAGTACCGACGGCAAGCAGCTTGGAGAACATTCGAGGTTACGTGATCATACTCAAAATTAATAAAGCGTCCAATGTCACCCTAAAAAATTCAAACAACATGCATAGGAGTAGGTGCAACAAAGTTCAGCAAAAAATGTTAGAGTGAAAACATCATTAATCTTAGAAGAAAACATTGTCTTTGCAAAAATAGAAAGAACATGATGATGGTCACTTGTAGCTCATACAAAATTAGGAACTTCCAGAGACAATCAATTATAATTCATATTAACTATTTGCATCAATCAAATATCTGCATAAGAATCTACAAGAAAAAAAAACTACAACCACATGGATCTTTCAGTGTACGTATGCATCTAAATATACACTTAGAGCTTGATAGTAGCACTGAGGCGTAGTTAGTTTAGTATGCAGTACTTCGCAAAAAAAAAGTTTAGTATGCAGAGCATTTTGTGCGTGCTGCAATCTTCAAGTATATTATATAAAGGAAGAACTACCTGGGAGCTGAGAGGAGGGCAATAAGGGGGATGCTTTGGATACACCAAAATCCAATCCTGTTCAGTGCCGGTTGCGCCCCCTGGCCCAAAAGGCCAATGCAAACCAACTATTTGAACCATCATATAATGAAGCATATCAAGCATATTTTTACAACATGCAAGTAGGTACACGCTGTTGCGCCCCTGGGACAGAGCAGATGTAGTACACAGCAAGATCGACCATCTACATAGGAACCGCCGAGCATTACATTTTCAATAAGCATGAAATGATGCATGTGAAGGTCAGGTGTATACTATAATCAGATACAAATAAAAAGCTCGACAGTAAAGATTCAGTAGACAGGCTTTTGAAAATAGCAACTGGTGAGACCCATACATGTGCAAGACAAACTGAAGCCATTATATTATGAAATATAAATTCAGAAATAGGTGAACTAAAATATATTTGTTCAGTTCAGTTGACAAAAGTGTGAATTAAAAATAAACTGGCACTAAGTAAGTTGTTGTTCCTATAACTACCTAATATAAAGAACCCCATACATATTTCAGTAAACAGTAGAGGAGCATTCAATTTTAACAGGCCATGACCTGTAGCCTAACTCTCTTTCCTTAGCACTTTCTATCCCCTCTGAACCTTTCTATCACTTCTACCAGTGCACAAAGAGAGCAAACAGTTGCAAGCATACACAAACTTAAAATGCAAACAATCAGATTTGGAAGAGAGAGGAAGTTACCTTTGGGGCTATGGCGTCACAAAAAGGAGGTTGTAGCCAGTGTCATCTGAGCAGAGAGTAGATTGCTGGTGTAAGAAAAGAAATAAAGGGTCAGTTAGAAGCAAGCAAATGTGAGATGTTTATCCAGCGTGGTGGCACATACTGCGCAGGAAGAGAGAAGAAGAACCTGGGGAAGAAGACTGGTAATGTTTCCTGTGCACATGGGAGAGGCTAGTAAAGGGCTAATGTAGCAGGGTGCTTGGCCCATGTAATCTTCCTGCACCAGGAAAAAATAGCCAATGTATATGAAAGGAGCAAAACAAAGTAAAGCTGAAGGACAAAGCTGAAACCTTAGCATGGAGTAGCCGGCGGACAAACCTGAAACCTTAGCAGGGAGAAGCCGGCGTGCGAGATGGCAGCTCAGTGGAACAGCAGCAGGATCTACAACACAGAAGGAAACATACAGAATAAGAACCAAGCAACCACCAGATAGATGGATAGGATCAGAAGCAAACACTCTCTCTTTTACATAAGCATCGCTGCAATAACAATTGGAAACCAGTTGGTTTATCCTGATACTAAAGTGACCTTATTCAAATTCATTTTCAGATGAGAAATACTATAGTGGAAGAAACAGTCCTAAAGAAATAACATCAAGAAATGGTGCTACTGAATTAGGGTAGAAAAGAGATATCAGATATATTATTTGTAGAGAACTTTCCTCTCAAAGAGAGAGAGGTCGTCCCTCCCAATCAAAAGAAGGAGGGTTCTGTTCTGCTTCCGCTGCCACTCCAAAGAAGCCAAATCATCAAAGAGAGAGCACAACTCCGGAGTTCTCACTGCTGTAAAATTAATTATTGATTCTTATTTTAACGGCTTAACCAGATAGGAGCACCCGTATTTGATCAACAACATAGCTAAACCCCCTAAGTATTCATAAGAATCCTAAGAAAGAACACATACATGCTACTACATACCTAACCCGATCAGGGCGATTGATTACAAAGAAGAGAACAACCCCAATGAAACACTAAAAAACAGCCAAACAGGGGTAAAAAATGGTGAACTCTCTCGCAAAAATAGGGGCAACAAACATCTAGCACCAGCCATACGCCATTGGTCGATGGCAAGCGTTGCATTGGCTATCACCATTGTCAAGGGCAGGACCATCCCTCTAGAAACACTGCCGGGGAGCAACATAAGCATCGACTCCCCAGGTTGGTGACGTTGCTCAGGTCAACCCGCCGGGTTTAGTGCCACGGATCCCACAACACGACAGTGCACTCCATTCTCCATAGTTACGCGGCCGCCGGACAGCAGCAGAAAAGTTGCACAGAGGATTCGAGCTCCCAGACACAAAGTACACAAAAAATACTCGTTTGTCCAGCCCCGTCGTTGCAGCCTGTCGGCGCACCAAATCCCGTTCTGGTGCAGTAACTAGATGAAGAGCTTGCGCTTTGACGACGCACTGGTTGACTAAAAGGTCGATGGGAACTCCGATGTCAGTGTGTCCGTGAATCACAGGGCATATGCTAATGACGCCCAGTAAGTCAAGCTACACCTACGCCGCCTTGTGGCGCCACTGAACGTGGAGGAAGTCCCAAATTAGATCATCAGAGAGGTGATGGTCCAGTTCCTCAATCCAGCTGTTGCCCAAAAGCACGCCTCTGACGGTCCTATTCTCGCGCTAGGAGTGGATGTACATCGCTGGTACCGCCGTGCACAACGACACATTGAGAAGCCGTGCACCCAGAGGATGCATGTTTGCCGTCGCAGACATGCACACCGTTGCAGATGCAAACAACTTTATGTTGAGCGATTGCAGGGCGACTCCATACACACCCAAGGGAGCTCAGGTGGCGCCGGCGAACCAGGGCCATTGCAACCACAACGCGCGGCTGAAGAGTTCCATCTTCTGTATAACTTTCAGGTAACTATCTTCAGTTTGAACCAGTACCCGGATATCTCGGTGTACCAGAAATTAAGAGTAGGGATGAGTGAACCGTTAGGTGTAAGGACTGGCGACTGCACTGGCGACCGCGTGCTTTGCCGGTGAGGGCCGCGGGCGGGGCTGCCCCGGCGGGGTGGACCTTGGTGAGCCGCGGGGCGGGGTCTCCCCAGGTGCGCTCGTCGGTGGGGCGTGCTGGGGCGTCGCCGGCGGGGGCTGGGACCTGCCACAATCGTTTTTGGACGCTGTCGGCGGCGGCTTCTGAAGATGACGAAGACGGGGACGAGCTCGTGGAGCAGATGCGTGCGGTGCCGGCGGGCCCGTCGATTGGGGACTTTGTGGCCTTCGCGGCGGACGTGCGAGGCCTGGGCGCCGAACACAGGCTGTGATTTGCGCCGGGAGGGCGCGGCCCCAGGTCCACGGCGATGCGCATTTGGCAACCCTCGTCGGCTCGGTGTGTGGCCGCCAGCGAGGGGGGTGCGACCGACGCGGCTCGTCACATCAGATCCATGGCGGCGGCGAGCTTGGTGGTGGACAAGGCGGTGCCGTCCAGGGAGGACTGGCCGTGCCTGCCTGCCCCCTCGTCCCCGGCGCCGGCGGCGGCGGCGCTGGGTGGTCGGGCGTGATCACGGTCCCCGTTGATGCCTAGGGTTGGTGCGGGCGGGCTGTGCTCTGTTGGGCCTGGGCTAGTGGGCGCGTCGGGCAGTGGGCTGGGCGTGTCTGCCGGGTCGGGACAGGAGTTGGCCCCAATTCCGTTTCCGCATGGGCCCCCAAGGCGCGTTTCACCGCGGCCTGCCTCGCGCCCGATCTCTGGCTATATATGGCTGAGACGCGGCTGCCTGGACCCTAAGTTAGGGTTTCCAGCCACTGCAAGTGAGGTGCAGCGCCTCGCTCACTCCGCCCGCACACTCCAGATCTCACTCCCTCCTCCCCCTCTCCAAAGATCCTTTGCGGCGGTGGTGATGGGAGATCGGCGCGCGGACAAGCGCCCCATGGAGGTCTCAAATCCGGAGGCGGAGCGGCGTCGTGAGCGCGAGCTGTGCGACAGGGCTAAGAGGGCGATGCGGGAGCGGTTGGATGGTCGGGAGGCCAGGGCCGAGCGCGGCGGATCCCGCGACTAAGGCGGGCGCGAGGGGGATTGGGGTCCTCCTCCCTCGTGGTGGATTCAGCAGCAAGAAAGAAAGAAGAAGAAGAAGGTTAACCAGCGACGGCGCGAGCTCGAGAAGAAGCCGGAGGCGCATCCTTACTGTGGTGGGGGCCATGGTGATCCGCTGGCTCAGAAGCAGCGGGCGGCTGCAGATCCATTGGCAGTTACCTTCCCTTCCTCCTCCAAGGGCACGGCGGAGGAACCCATTCTAGTGGAAGAAGTGCCCGATGTGGAGTGCTTCAAGTGCGGCCGCCTCGGGCACTATCAGTCCAAGTGCAATCTGTGTGCTGTGTAAGGAGGAGGGACATGCGTCTGCGCACTGCCCGACGAGGGGTCGGCAGCTGCAATTGCAGATCATGGGGAGCGCTATCGCCGGTGAGGGCTTTTTCTGCTTGGAGTTCGACGAGGAGGCCGAGGGCGAGCTGCCAGTGGATGTGCGAATTGAGAATGCGGCCATTCTATCGGCTGAGCTAGGGCGGCTCAATCTCCGCATCCTCAAGCAGGAACTACAACACATGGTGACCGGATCTTGGGATTGGCAAGTGACACAGGTGGGCGACAATGATTTCTTGGTGGTTTTCCCTTCCGTAGATCTGCTTCACATGGCGAAAACGAGTGGGAAACTTTTTCTGTCAATCAATGACATCACGGCATCGGTTCGGGATATGCTTCACGAGGAGGTGCAGCCAATGGCCATGCCAGAGACTTGGGTTCGGTTGCACGGCATCCCAAAGAAACATAGGCGTGAGGATCGCATAAGGGAAGGGTTCCGGATGCTTGGCTGCCCGATTGTGGTGGATGAATTGTCCCTTATCAGGTTGGGGCCTGTGAGGATGAAGTTAGCATGCAAGGCTCCGGAGAAACTGAATGGATTTGTGGAAGTGTGGTTCAATCATGAAGGTTACTAGATCAAGGTGGAGCGCGAGGTTCTGCCCAAGCGTGGGGGAGAACGTGTGATGAATGGTTCTGATCCTTCCAACCCCCCGCCAAAAGACTCTGCTGGTCACGGTGGAGCTCGGCCATCGGGTAGCGCTCCGCCTAAAGGGGCCGCCCCTGGTAATGAACCTCAGGGCGAGGACCGGGCGCCCACCAAGGCCTCTGACGGCGACACCAAGATGCAGGATACGGGCGAAGAAGGGGATGACAGCCAACAGGACTACTCTATTGACACGGAGACTTGGGACAAGCTGGGAGCGGTGTCCACTGATTCGGGGGCCTTGGGTGTGGCGACCCAGGACACGGCGGTGAGTGTGCCACCCCTGGCCAGACCCCTGACGCTATCCTTTGACGAGTACGGATCCAACATTCCGCCACTGGCAAGGGCACAGACGGAGACTCAAGAGGTGGTTGGGGCCATTGTGGTTGCGGACCCGTTGTCTTCCCTTCATGTGGCTCCGGGGACCGACGACGACTTGACCCCTACCAACAAGCATGGTTCCAACAGTGCGGGACGTCAGGCTAAGAAGACGGCTGGGCGGAAGCCGGCCCCCAAGACAGTGACGACGGTGGCGGTGGCGACGTTGGGTGGCGAGCTGGGGGAGGCGTTGGGCAAGGCAGACGTGGGCAGCAAGGCAAGACGCTCCAAGGCTACTCCGTGACACCGCGGGCCCCCAGCGCCCGCGCCAAGGCCAAGCTGGGAGAATTGACGTCGTTGGAAAGCGCTAAACTGCGGCTCGCTGACAAGAACCTGGAGGCTACAGCTAATCCCCTACCATCTTACCGTATCTTAAACGCTTTTACGGAAGAACAGCTTGCCAGCATTCTGGACGATAGTGGCGTGGCGATTAGTGACCCTTGTAGCGAGATTATTTCTATGGTTCGTGCACGGGAGGAAGCTCAGGCCATGCTTGCGGCTGCGGCTGCTCGTGGGGACGAACAGAACCAGCGAGCCATCGTTCCGGGTGCGGATGGCAGCGAGGCAGTGCCCGAGGAGCAGACAGAGGCTAGGGAGGCCTCTGTTATTCCTTCTTCCAGCCGGATGCCGGCTAGGAAGTGCGTGGCGAAAGCGGTGACATCCAGGGGGGTGCGTGTTGGGGAACGTAGTAATTTCAAAAAAATTCCTACGCACACGCAAGATCATGGTGATGCATAGCAACGAGAGGGGAGAGTGTGATCTACGTACCCTTGTCGACCGACAGCGGAAGCGTTAGCACAACGCGGTTGATGTAGTCGTACGTCTTCACGGCCCGACCGATCCAAGCATCGTTACTCCGGCACCTCCGAGTTCTTGGCACACGTTCAGCTCGATGACGCTCCCCGGGCTCCGATCCAGCAAAGCTTCAGGGAAGAGTTCCGTCAGCACGACGGCGTGGTGACGATCTTGATGTTCAACCGTCGCAGGGCTTCGCCTAAGCACCGCTACAATATGACCGAGGTGTAATATCGTGGAGGGGGGCACCGCACACGGCTAAGGAACGATCACAAAGATCAACTTGTGTGTCCTAGGGTGCCCCCCTGCCCCCGTATATAAAAGAGCCAAGGGGAGGGGGCGGCCGGCCAAGGAGGGCGCGCCAAGGGGGAGTCCCACTCCCATCGGGAGTAGGACTCCCTTCTTTCCTAGTTGGAGAAGGAGAAGGGGAAAGAGGAGGAAGAGGGAAAGGAAAGGGGGGGGGCACCGCCCCCCTTCCCTTGTCCTATTCGGACTAGGAAGGGGAGGGGCGCGCGGCCACCTCTTTCCTCCTTTCCTCTTCTCCCTTAAGGCCCATGTAGGCCCAATAACCCCCCGGGGGGTTCCGGTAACCCCCCCGGTACTCCGGTAAAATCCCGATTTCACCCGGAACGACTCCGATATCCAAATATAGGCTTCCAATATATCGATCCTTATGTCTCGACCATTTCGAGACTCCTCGTCATGTCCATGATCACATCCGGGACTCCGAACAACCTTCGGTTCATCAAAATACATAAACTCATAATGAAACTGTCATCGTAACGTTAAGCGTGCGGACCCTATGGTTCGAGAACAATATAGACATGACTGAGACATGTCTCCGGTCAATAACCAATAGCAGAACCTGGATGCTCATATTGGTTCCTACATATTCTACGAAGATCTTTATCGGTCAGACCGCATAACAACATACGTTGTTCCCTTTGTCATCGGTATGTTACTTGCCCGAGATTCGATCGTCGGTATCCCATACCTAGTTCAATCTCGTTACCGGCAAGTCTCTTTACTCGTTCCGTAATACATCATCCCGCAACTAACTCATTAGTTGCAATGCTTGCAAGGCTTCAGTGATGTGCATTACCGAGAGGGCCCAGAGATACCTCTCCGACAATCGGAGTGACAAATCCTAATCTCGAAATACGTCAACCCAACATGTACCTTTGGAGACACCTGTAGAGCTCCTTTATAATCACCCAGTTACGTTGTGACGTTTGGTAGCACACAAAGTGTTCCTCTGGCAAACGGGAGTTGCATAATCTCATAGTCATAGGAACATGTATAAGTCATGAAGAAAGCAATAGCAACATACTAAATGATCGGGTGCTAAGCTAATGGAATGGGTCATGTCAATCAGATCATTCAACTAATGATGTGATCCCGTTAATCAAATGACAACTCTTTGTCCATGGTTAGAAAACATAACCATCTTTGATTAACGAGCTAGTCAAGTAGAGGCATACTAGTGACACTCTGTTTGTCTATGTATTCACACATGTATTATGTTTCCGGTTAATACAATTCTAGCATGAATAATAAACTTTTATCATGATATAAAAAAATAAATAATAACTTTATTATTGCCTCTAGGGCATATTTCCTTCAGTGCGCCTGCGCAATCGTATCATTTAAATGCGTTATCTTTTTTGGAACATTCGGGGTTGTGGCCACGGGGGGCGGCGTACACAACTCAAGGAGTATATTGCCAGAGAGAGGATTGACGTGGTAGCCCTACAGGAAACGATCAAAGTTGACTTCTCGTTCCGTGATCTTCTGGCTTTCGATCCTTTACAGCATTTCTCTTGGCACTGGTTGCCCTCAGCGGGCCACTCGTGTGGTATCTTAATGGGCTGTAATAATGATATCTGTGATGTATTGCAATGGGATGTTGGTGTATTTTTTCTTTCTGCTACCATTAGACACCGCGTCTCGGGCCTTTCGTGGGTAGTGGTGTGCGTTTATGGGCCGACGGATCACTCGCGCTCGGTTGTTTTCCTACAGGAACTAACTAATTTGGTAGGGGCCAAACGAGCTATCAATTTGCCCCTGGTTGTCGGTGGGGACTTCAATCTTATTCGCTCGGGTGCGGACAAAAGCAATGCCAACATTGACTGGACTCGGGTGTCCATGCTCAATGTGGCCATAGCGGCATCGGCGTTGCGTGAGGCCGCTCGGACCGGTGCGAGATATACCTGGACAAACAAGCAGTTGTGCCCGGTCCGGAGCGTGTTGGATAGGGTATTTTTTACCCCCGATGGGAGGTTTTATTTCCCCTATGCAATCTGGTTTCTGAAACTAGAATCGGCTTGGACCATGCTCCGTTGATATTTTCCTCTGGGGAGGAATATATTAGGCGAAGCCCCCGATTCTATTTCGAAATGGCTTGGCTTGAGTCCGAGGGGTTTGCTCAGATGGTGTCGGATCGTTGGGATACCATCTGCCACCAGCTTGGGCCGCAGCAGGGACCGGCAGAGCGCTGGAACTTGGCGGCAAGCAAACTCAGGGCTTTCCTGCGTGGTTGGGGGGCTAACCACGGCAGCGAATCCAAGCGAGATCGGGCCCAAATTGTTGAGGCAATTGCCGCGGTAGACTTGGAGGCTGACCGGCGCTCCTTCTCGAAGAGTGAATGGGCCGTTCGTTACGACTTGGAGCGCCAAGTTCTTGCCATACTCCGGGCCGAAGAAGAGTACTGGCACCGCAGGGGCGGGATCAAGTTTGTCACCAAAGGAGACGCTAATACCGGCTATTTTCATGCTTACGCTAACGGTAGAAAACGAAAAAGTACGATCCTTAGATTACAATCCGAACAAGGGCTATTACTCTCCAACGAGCTCATCGTGGCTCACATTTATGAGTTCTTCATCGGGCTGTTGGGAACGGCCGAGGAGAAAACTCTATGCCTCCGGGACGACCTTTGGGACCCTGCTGATCGGGTCTCACGGGAGGAGAACGATGGGCTCGTTCTCTCTTTCCTTCCGGAGGAAATAGATCGTGCCGTTCACGATATGAAAACGGGCACGGCGCCCGGACCGGATGGGTGGCCGGTGGAATTTTTCAAGAAATTCTGGACTAATCTCAAATATCTTTTCTACGACTTAGTGAATGGCTTTGCGCTAGGTACCGTTGACCTATCACGTCTCAACTACGAGGCTATTAGTCTGATACCTAAGGTTAAAGGGGCCGACGACATTAAGCAGTTTCGGCCTATCACTCTGATTAATGTCCCTTTCAAGATTTCTGCAAAAGCATACGCCTCCCACTTGGCGCCCGTCGCTCAACGAGTGATTAGCCCTAGCCAATCCGGTTTCCTCAAGCAGCGTAATATTCTTGAAGGGTCGTTAGTGCTTCTCGAAATCGTTCATGAGCTCAAACGTACCAAGTCTAGAGGTGTTCTCCTTAAGTTAGATTTCGAGAAAGCTTACGATCGCGTGAAGTGGGAGTTCGTGCGAGAGGTCCTCATCAAAAAGTGTTTTGATGTGGTCCTTGTTCACCGTATCATACACCTCGTGAGTAGTGGACACACGGCTGTGACTATCAATGGTGTAATGGGCAAATTCTTTCGCAACAAATGCGGCCTTAGGCAGGGAGATCCTAGCTCTCCTTTGATCTTCAATTTTGTTGCGGACGCTTTGGCGGCTTTGATCAGCAAAGCCAGGGCTGTGGGGCATATCAAAGGGTTGATCTCCCACCTCATCCCCGGTGGCATGACTCATCTGCAATACGCGGACGACACGATGTTGCTATTCGAGCCAGACGACCATAGCATTGCAACAATTAAGTTGCTTTTGATTGCTTTTGAGATTCTTTCGGGTCTAAACATTAATTTCCTCAAAAGCGAAGTGATCACCATAGGGATGGATGATCACGAAGGTCGGAGAGTCGCAAACTTGCTCAATTGTAAGATTGGGAAGTTTCTGATCAAATACTTGGGACTACCGATAAACCACAAAAACTTGACGATTGCCGACTGTGCGCCACTTTACGGCAAAGTGGTGAACCGGGTTAGTCCGTGGAGAGGTAGGTTCATGTCCTCTGCTGCTAGGTTAATTTTGACCAATTCTAGCTTATCCTCCTTGCCTAACTTTACGATGGGTATGTTCCTCCTAGCAGATGGAGTGCATGCCAAGCTTGACACGCCTCGCGTCCGGTTCTTTTGGGAAGGAACTGGGACAAAGCGCAAATACCATCTGGTTAAGTGGGCTGCGGTCTGTCGCCCTAAGAAGTTCGGTGGTCTGGGGATCACGAATTCGAAACTGATGAACGTTGCACTACTTACCAAATGGTGGTGGCGCCTTGCCCAAAACGAGAAGGGTCTCTGGGCTGGTATTCTCCGAGCCAAGTATTTCCCGGATGGCAACCTCTTTAAGGCCAAGACCAAAGGATCGTCCTTTTGGAATGACATTCAAGCGGTAAGGCCAGCGTTTGTGGTTGGGGCCCAGTTTGCAGTCAACAATGGCAAGTCCACGCGATTTTGGTTGGATTGCTGGAAGGGTCAAACTCCGCTGTGGCAGTCCTACCCGCAGCTGTACAGCTTGCCACGGACACGCACATTATGGTCGCTGACGCTCTCAGAGTGCACCCCCCCGGTGATCTCCTTCTTCAGACCTCTGGAAGCGGGAGAGGCGACGGCTTGGGAGGCATTGGTGGCTGAGCTCGAGGGATGGAGTCTCAGCCACGATCAAGATCAGATTGATTGGAAGCTTACGGCTTCCCGTAAATTCTCGGTGAAATCCTTATACGAGAAACTTACGGAGGGGAATGGGCTTGATATGGCCAGGGGGTTGTGGAAGGCTGGCATTCCCCTCAAAATCAAGATCTTTTTGTGGCAAATGTTCCGCAACCGTTTTCCAACCTCGGATAATGTGGCCAAACACAACGGGCCGGCAAACAGGACATGCGCCATCTGCGGTCTTGGGGAGGACGCTAACCACGTCTTCTTCAAGTGCTGCCTTGCTAGATTTGCATGGAGCGCTGTTAGGGATACATTTAAGCAGAATTGGGACCCGCATAATAGCTCGGACCTTCTTTCTTTGTTAATCGCACAGAGGGGTGCGAATGCGCGTGTGGTGTGGCGCTGCGTTGGGGCGCTATTTTGGTCCATTTGGACTGTGAGGAACAAAATTACTATCGAACATAAATTCCCTGCTCACCCAGCTGAGGTTCTTTTCAAATGTCATATTTTCCTACAGGCTTGGGCGCCATTGAGGAAGCAGCGTGACGAGGGGCGCATGAACGAGATCATGGAGCAGATCAAAGCATGCACGGCAAGAGCAAGACTTCAAGATCCGCCAGATTGAGCTTTTGCGTCTAGTATCTTTATGGTTATGTGCTTTTAGCGTCCTCGTGAACTTTAGTATTTTACTTTGCTGGGACTGCGAGCCCGCTGAACTTATGTGTTATGTTGTTGTGGATTATGACTGGTTTGGATGCTGCCTTGTGGCTTTATTAATTTAAAGCCGGACGCTTCGTGCGTCTTCGTTCCAAAAAACTATCTTCAGTTTGGTTAGGTCTTCACAGGTTAACAATTGACACCTAGCTTTGGCTTCAAGATTAGTTCAAAAGCCAACCCTTTTTTAGTCTATCTTTGAAGATTTCGCTGTTCTTGGATTGCTCATGTATAATGACATATAGCAGCTTTTAGTTGACTAATCAATAAAGGCAACTTATTCGTGATTATTTCATCAAAGATTAACAACCGGAAATTAAGAAATTATACTCCATCGACAGTGGTTTGGACTTTCAAGTAAATACTATTAGAGTATGTTTATAGTATAGCTAACTGCTGGTTATATGATGTTGTCATATTATATAAGCATCACTTATAGTTATAGTCACTCATATAAGAGTACTACCTTTTGTTCCCTTCTCCGCCAGATTGGAGTCGGTCCTCGCGTGGTACCGGTATCGTGAACCGCCCGTCATTCTCGAGATATGGAACCCGATCTGGTCGTGGCACAGGCTTTGCCGTTTTAATGTATGCATGAGGCCCACCCAGCACCGTGACGGTTTGTGGAGTTGGACGGACGGCTCCATCCTGTACCCGCGGCCCATCAAGCTACCCAACTAACAGCCTGGTCATGTACCATCAGGTATCTAAGGCTTGTCTAAAAAACGAGGTATCTAAGACAGTACTGTTTCCCCTCAAGAAAAATACAAAGCAGTGATGTTGGTGCCACGCTACAATTTGCATGACTTGTGTGCTCAAGTCCCAGTAGATCGAGCATAAATACAGTAAAATTCCCAATTCTCATTGAAGAGCGTAACCACACTGGAAATTGCAAAATTCAAAATTCAGAAAAATTCATATTTTTACATTTCATAAAATTATGAAAAATACAGAGATACATGAAGGCATAATACACAAGTGTGTAAATTTTCAAGATGAATTACGTTGAAATGAGGGCTGTGCAAAAAAGGCAAATCCGAGGCTTATTTACACATGATACTATTCATCCTCCTAGATCATTAATTTTTCTTTTTTGTACATGTCACATTTCAACGTATTACATCCTAAAATTTTACACACATACGCCTCACATCCTTTGTTTACTTGTACAATTTTTTTTTTGAATTTTATGAAATAAAAAATGAATTTAGATTTTTTCAAAAATTCGGCCTCCATGGAGGCCGAGATCCAAAACGACATTCTCTTAACCACACCAATATCGAATTCATGCCTGTGATGGGGTTTTTTTTTTTTGAACCGTTTCATGCCTATGATGGTACCGGTTAGCAGTAGAGATGGCATACAAAACCAGTGGATAAGGAAAACATGCCAACATTACACAATTGCCACACACGGGATGAAACTTATTAAGTTACAACATCACGACATCACAATGACGGAAAAAATAGTAAACACGGACGAAGGAAAAAATTACTGGGATTTTTTTTCGAACCGGAATTAATGGGAAGAATCACAAACACTCTAGATGCGTATATCTAAGCCTCCCTTCCGAAATGCCATCCACCGTCGGCACTTTGTACTGAACCACACTAGGGTTGCCACTCCAGTGCTGACCGACTCCATTTCATATGTCTTGCCTCCTTTCTTGGCTTCTTTGGAATCTCGCCCCTGACGGAACAAATTGTGCTTTGGAATCACACCGACAAACTATCTGAACAACATTAATAAAAGTTTGTTTGGTATGTTGTGTCAACTGTTATTGCATCCCCGAAAAAGCTGTAGTGCATTCAGCTCGATCATGTAGATATATCAAGTTCCTGATCCGGCTCTCCGACTCTGGTTGGACCATGTAATACAACCCTTGGTGTTTTGCCCCAAGTTCGGCAAAAACCTCCATTGTTTTCCTGATGACATCTTGGCCATGACTTATCTGGCCACATAGCCCTATGAGCGCCCTCTTGCTGAATGGGATATTCTTCATCAAACCGAAGAAACTCCCTATTATATTGGTCCACCTTTCCAATACTCACATTATTGTCGCACAACTGCCGTATGAGGTTCTATGCATACACGTCAATGTGCATCTTCTCGCAACACTTGTCGGTAAGAGTGTGATTATGGCCCGACATGTGTTCACTAGTGGTCTGAATGCTGCAGCTGTATCCTGGCGGGACATTCACACCTGCATGATCTGGTGTTTGTATTCTTCGCCTTACACTGTAACAAAAAAGACACGCAGGCTGTCATCGACATGTGAATCCAACACAACAGATTTATGTTTTGTTAACTTGATTCATGCACTACTCACCGAGCATCCGCATATGATTTCCTGGATGCATTTTTTCCACTCAACATCCAGTCGGCTTTTGCTGAACTAAACACGAACTCTGCAATCCATCACAAAATTGTCATTTTCAACATTGCAGCAGTACAGGAGAGAACAACGCACTACTCGATTCCAGTCGAGAACACAAGCACGTACACTCCTCTTAAGCCCAGCCAATTTACAGCAAAATCTTCCCTTTGGCTCGCACTCCTGGTTTGGTGTTCATCGTCTTCATGGATACAGCCTGACATGGACTGCCGCACAAGCCCCAGTGCCCCCATTCTGTACCCGCGGTATTGGCCTGACAACGTGGTTGTTCATCGTCTTCATGGACGGGTGGTAGGAAACGGATCCCTACCAGGGCGTGGTCTCAAGTTGTAGGGGTGGGAGGAGGGATGGCGTGGAGAAAAGCGTGGTCGCTGGCGCTGGGGCGCCGTCGTTGCATGAGAGAGAGAGAGAGAAAGAGCAGATCGGCGGCTAGGGGGTCTCCCGCCTCCCTATGATTGCTTCTTGCTTAATCCCAAAACGAATCCTTACACGAGTTTATATAATTCTCCTAATAAGATAATTGGGCTAAGCCCCTAATAACAATAAGATAAACTGGGCCACAACTAACTGGGTTAAGCCCCTAATATGCTGGTCATAACATTTCTCCCCGCCAGCACAAACAACTTGTCCTCGAGCTGGAAGGCGGGGAATATCAACGGTCGCCAAACACATCCGCGTGAACTGGGGCGGGCTGGTCGCCGAGCCCGGCGGCGGCATGGTCCTCCTCAATGTAGACTGCAGCCTTCAGGTAGAAGAGTCGTGAGCAGACGTGGCCCGGTACGTAGGGCTCGTTGCAGTTGAAGCACAACCCTTGACGACGATGCTCGAGTTGCTCGGCCAGGGTGAGCTGGCGGAACAGGCGTGCTGCAGCCATGGCGAGGGGCGCCGCGGAAGCCTGGGCAAGCCGACCCTGCGCAGGAACTTCCGGCCAGGGTGGCGGCTCAGCGGCCTGGGGCGGTGGCGCCTGCTGGATGGTCACCGCGCGACGCTCGAACGCGCGGGCATAGTACATGGCTGTCCGGAGGTCCTGTGGCCCGCGCATCTCCACGTCCACGCGGATGTGGTCTAGTAAACTGTCAACAAAGAGCTCTGCCCGCTGACGAGCCGAAACACTGGGGCGTGGCACGTCAGTGCATGGAAGCGGTGGGTGAACTCTTGCACCGAGGTGAGGAACGGAACACGCCCAAGCTCCACCAGAGGGCTCCCAGTTTTTCTTTCGTACCACAATCGTATTTCCTTGACCAATAAATGCCGACCAGACATGCGAGCCATACCATTGGTCCATGAAACCAGAGCATGCGAGCCCGTCCGCGCCATGGCCGCTCTCTTTCTCTCTATCTCTTCCTTAGTATTTATTGCATTTAACTAGAAGTATGCATGTCCAAGCTAAGCTATCATATATTCATCTGTTACTTATATTAGTCGGGCTGTTTCACGTACCTGCTCCACTGTAAAACAACATAATCGACCTTAACTGAAATACTATTTTACACACAAATCTTATATCTCTAGGATTCAGGTGGCCTTAATCCAGTACGTCAATCATACATCTACTCAATCGGCTGAGAATAAGGCAGTCAAATCTCACTCTACGTCACCATTCACTAGTATAGTTCAGTTAATTATTACATGTAGTAGGACTCATTTTACTCTCTGATACGTATATGCGCTATTCTCATGGACTTGCCTCTGGCTGATCATTTTATATGGTCAATCTGTCTAGTTATTTTAGTCTAGTCTATTGCATAACAAAAGCATGGTCTTCTACGGTACCAGCACCAGTTATGAAAAGCTACGTCTGTCGTCTCTTGGTCATCTTCTCAGCTCTTTTTACTTGCAAATATCTCAATAATTAGATTGCATGGTTCTTAGGATCATTGTTATTTTTTTTGGTCAGTGACAGAATAACAAAACAATAGACTTGATTAACATACTTGTTATATTTGACAAAAGATATCTTTACAAAAAATTAACCAGCAGAAGAACTGAAGAAGTAGAGACGAGCCTACAGTAAGGAAGTATTAAAACAGTGTTTCTTTTCAAAAAAAAGGGAGCATCAGTCACTTACAGACTGCACAACTGATGGCATGACGCCACTAAAATATGCGGACACAAAACAGAATTCTGGTGGCACAAAATGATGCTGTGCCCCCATGTTACTGTTCACATTTTAAGCACAAGCATATTTTTTGCACAGAGCTCGACGGATGTCATTTGGCCATCAAATTTTGCAAGCACCTTAAACATTTGGTCATAATCACATCCACAAAAAATCATAGGGATCGATGAAGAGTGAGATGATAATGGAATTTTTCTTTGATAAACAGGAAACTTAAGATTAAGATTCTCCGGAATGGAAACGAGGGAGTGTTCACAATACCCGGGTTTAGTCAGATCCAATTCGAGGAATTTTGTAGTTTCATTAATCAAGCCTTCACTACTAGGGAAAAGTCTAGCAGCAGCGCGGGTTTTAGGCCTATCAGTAGCGCGGGGATATGCGCTACTGATAAGGCGTTACAGCTATTCCTTAGCAGTAGCGCGTGTTACTGCTAGGACAAGTAGCTGCAGCGTTTGTTCAATCCCGCGCTACTGCTAATGTAACTACTGGCAGCGCGTTTTCCGTCCATCGCTACTAGTATTCTTTTTTTTATTTTTTTATTTTTAGTGTATTTATCGTACAAATATTGGTACAATACTAGTTATGACGTTTACATCATTATGTCCATAACAGTGTGTCAAATGAAGGTGGATTAGTTTCAAGTGGAGGCAATATGTGGTGCATGTCAAAATTATACTACAAATCCAAACTTGATCTAGTTTGGACTAGTAGTACTTTTGATGTGCACCACATGTTGCCTCCACTTGAATCTAATCCGCCAACACAAGCTATTTAATCATCATCATAATTATTACCACCAACATTAGCTATTTAATTATCATAGTCATAGTGTAGCACACATCATCATCTTCAAACTCTCATTCTAGCTAGCTAATCACCACCAACACTAGCTAATAATAATCATCATAGTCATTACCACCAACACTAGCTATTTTATCATCATAGTAATAGTGTAGCACATCATCATCCTCAAACTCATTTCTAGCTAGCTAATCACTCCTGCTGCTCTCTCTTAGGTAAAATAACATAAAACATGTGTAGCTCTCCTCCTTGATCAAGTTGGAGCATGCAGATGAACCTGTCTCCTAATTTTGGGTAGCACATCTGTTTGCTGCCCCCTAGTACTTCTCTGCGCTCCCCCATCACATATCTGGTCCAGTCTTGCACTATTAAGCATTCATCGCTGATCTTGAATGCACTAAAGTAACATGTAGGATATCTTGGCCGTAAGCTAATAATACTCATGGTACCTTTAGTCTCGATCCCATAAGGCACAACATTCATCGGGGGTCCCTGTTGAAAAAACATCGTATGGTAACATACTTAGCAATGAAGTTTAGCTTCACAAATAATGTATGGAAAAGATGCACTGAGGACAAATAGTAAAATTTTTACCATCCTTCCTAAATAGATGTGACCATAGTTCATTACGAACACTATTGGTCGCACGTTTTCAGTACTAACATTTCTAGGTCCAGAAAGAAAATTTGTCTTGACAGTATCAAGATCCTTAAGCCATGAAACATAATGACTTAGCTCCTCGCAGTTTAGTTCAGCCCTGGGACAGTAGTAGGTCCTGTCTACCAAGCGCTGGACATGTTTGCTTGCACCGAAATAAGCTGACAATACAAATTAGTTGTCAACTATTTTTGAATAAACAATATCAAAGACATAAATATGGTTGAGAAACTTACATAATGGTGTAACTGGAGGCGTCTGCACATCGACCCAGATGTCGATATTACCTTCAATATCATCTTCCGGACGAATATCAAAGGTGATAACCATATCAGGCTCAAATGCATAAGTCTTGCATAGTGCTCGCCATGTTTTGCATCCAAAATAGGTGTAGTCGTATGAATTGTATAATTTTGCGTGGAAAATATAACCATGCTCGGTCTTCAAGTAAACTTTCTTTACCTCCATAGTATGACTGAAACCTATCTTATCCAATACAAAAACTCTTGCATGGCAGGGGATACGCTAGTAGAATAGTAAAAAAAATATAAGTTGAAGCAAAAGAAGCAGATGTCGTGCTTAATTACGAAAAAAGACTTGCCATTGTGACTTACTGTATCCACTTTGAAGTTCTCGTCCAACTTGATGCTGAAGCGCCTATCATCATCTAGGAAGATTCCGTCGCACAGGCCGCGCTCGTCTTCGCAGTATTTGCAAATACCGAAATCCTTTTTGTCGTCAGACATTTCCTATGTTCATAGTTAAAACATTAATTGAAAATCGATAGAAGACAACTACCAGGATACTCAACACACAAATCCGGGGCACTCGATATTTCCTACATATTCTAGCAAAAGTCATGCCAAAATTCACGGAAAAATCCGGCATGACCTTTGCTAAAATAGGACATATCGAGCGCCTGAAATTTGCCGGAACGGAAATGAATCAACACTCCGGCAAAATATAGGCCACTCGGAGGTGTAACCTGCAAACATGACCGGCCACTTGGATATTGAGCAACACAAGATATACATTTCAAAATATCTTATAGGACTCAAATTAGCATGCATTCAATAAGCAAAAGTAAATCATCTCATGCGTCCGTACGTCGTCGAATATTATCACTAATACATCCCGAATAGTGTCATACATATAACATCACTAGTACAACTAAAACCCTAGCACACGACGGGTATCGGCGCGGGCGGTGGACACCCACAGAGAAGGAACCATCACGGGATCATAGCTCCAGTGAGATCCCTGGAGAACCTGCCAGGTATTGGAGAACATGTGCTCCAACGCAAACAAGTAGCGACGGACGTGCGCGTCCTCCTCACTGACACGGTGACGCACCACCTCCGCGGAGTCCTCGAGCCTCTGGACTGTCACTGGCCCACGCGACCGCCACCAAAGAAGGTTCGGGTCAACGACAGGCTGGCTCCTCACCAACCTGCGCCCTCCGGTAGGTAGCGCCTCCCAGTACCACCCCGGCGGAGCCCAGTCCCGGACATGGCCCATCTGGTCAAGCAGGTGTCGTCCTCCGCCGACTCGACGACGAGGATGCGGGATAGGCATCGTCCACGTCGATGCGAGAAAAATTGTTTTAACTAAAAAAATAGCAACAAGTTCTTACTAACTAGTTCTATTAATTCAACTCGTTCTTACTAAATATAAACTTACTATAAATAGAAAGAAACTAGCACATCTACTACTACTAATTAACATCTAACTACTACATCTACTACTAATTAACATCTAACTACTACATCTACTACTAATTAACATCTACTACTGCTAATTATACAACTAGTTTACCATCACTACTTCTAAAAATCATTATCTATGAACCCTAAATTAACATCTACTACTACTAAAATCATCTACTAACTAAGCAAAGAGAGAGGGGGTGGGGGAGGGGTGGGGGGCTTACAGAGGGAGAGACGTTGGCGGGGAGGTGCTCGGCGACGGAGGGGCGGCGAGGGCGGGCTCGGGATCGGGAGGCGGTGGTCCTGGGCGGCGGGCTCGGTCGAGGGCGGCGGGCTCGGTCAAGGGCGACGGCGGTGAGGTCGAGGGCGGCGACAGTGTGGTTGAGAGCGGCGGCGGTGAGGTTGAGGGCGGGCGGCGGCGGCGGCGGCGGTGAGGGCAGGCGCGCTCGAGCTTGGGCGGCGGCGACAGGAGTAGGGGAACCGGCCGGGGTGGGGGGAGGAGGACTTAGCGAAATTTTGATTCGGGGGGTGGTTAACTCAAACTAGCAGTAGCGCTCATATGGAAAACGCGCTATAACTAACTTATCTATAGCGCGTTTTAAAGAAAATCGCTACTGCTAATGGAAGCAGTTATTTCTTTTGTTTATCCCAATATCAGTAACGCTTTGTCCTGAAAAAATGCTATAAGTCTAAGCAATGTAAAAGCATCAAAAATATACATTGGCCATCATTGATCTTTTTGTGTATAATCTAAATAGTCAACATGAATCCTCACTGTACCTGTATAGGTACAGGCGAGGATTCATATTGCAACCACAAATCATACACATATAGTTCAATGAAGACCAAGTGCTCGAGATAGGTTGAGAAGTAACATATTTAAGGTGGTAAACACCTTGTTCGCTTAGCAGTATGGGACTAAACTTAATTAGTTGGGGTGATACTTAGTCAGCAGCGAGTTTTGAAGAAAATCGCTGCTACTAAGTTCTTTAGCAGTAGCGCGTCCACGGGAAGGGCGCTACTACTATATCTAGCCTGGGGGCAACACCATGGCAATTATAGTAGTAGCGCTCTTTTTACCTAAAGCGCTACTGCTACTTAGTCATTAGTAGCGCTCTTTACTGAAGCTCGCTACTGCTAATTAGCAGTAGCGCCTGTTTTTAGACCGCGCTGCTGCTAAGATTCTGTGTATAAAGTTTTCCCTAGTAGTGCTTGACAGAAGAACTAACAAGTTTCCAACAATTAAACTTTTTTTTTGAAATGTTTTGCTAAGTTTGGATGGTGGGTGCACCGGGTGGGAAAAGTCCCTGTTTTCACAAAAAACACACTCTTCTGGTGGCTGGGGCATTGCACTTGCAGATAATGATTTTGGCAACAACAAAAAAAAACAAATAATTTTGATGCAACCCAGGTTCCCAGAAAACCATACGCAGAGAAAGCAGACCATGTACAATATTCTTTCAGTTGTAAAAAGAATGACTGTATCTTCGAAGACATATAGATGCTAACTTGTAATGAAAGATAAGTCATAGTCGATACATGGATAGATAGTTTGACAACACAGCCAGTCAATACACAAATACTAAGTCATCTTGAGAAAAACTAGGGAAGGTGAATCATACATAATGCACAACATTTGACATGAGGACCATCAAACATGTCGTCTTGAACACAAAAAGTTAATGGGTGTATTCTGTGGAGTTCCACACATGATATATTTCTCTCTTGCTTCTAATTCCATTTCCCTTTATATATAACTATTGTGAGTAATATGGGTTAAGTCTTTCAATCCCATCCATTAATAAAGGAAATTAAATTCATGATCGCAGTTACTATTCATGTAATAGGTCATAGACTTGAAGAGAAATTGAAAGTCAATAAAAATCTGCTCATTTAAGTTCCACTCATTTTATTTTTTGCTAGTTATTATTCCTACATATTTATATTTTTCCTTCAATCACATTTTATCTTGACGTTGTTCTCCTTGTTGGAGGATGACTTGTAGTAGCATGCATATAGGACGATCCCAAGCAGTTCACCGTGTACATTGGGTGTCTGCGGTGCATGCAAGAAGACAACCGCCATCATGGTTGGATAGATACTCTCAAGTTATATAAGATCAGGTTGGAACCAAAAGATGGAGATAAGACCTCTATCACACAGTCAGTAACATCTACATTTTTCATGGTTAGTAGCTGAGGCACTGTCTTCTTTCGTGCACCACAGATCCCTAATGGCCACAGTGCATTGTTCAGCCTCGTCTTGTATGTCTACTACTACAAGTCAACCACCAAGAAAGAGAAGAACATCAAGCTCAAATGTGATTGAAGGCCACAGATCGACATGTAGGAAAAATAGCCAGCAAGAAATAAAATAATTGTGACTAAACGAATAGACTTTTAATGTCTTGCATTTTCCCTTTAAATGTATGACCTAACACATGAATAGTTAGTCCAAGCATGAAATGAATCCCTTCACTAATCAATGGAACCGAGAGCCTTAAGTCATATTGCCCACAGTAGTCAGAAAGGCAACAGGAACTCGTATTAAGAGAGCAATGGGCTAGGTCTGAAACTCCATCAGAGCCTACACGCAATAATCTTTCGAGTAGAAGAGGGTGTCCAACAATCTAGACCGGTGGGTCTTTTTGCTAATGCGAGAGACATCTCCAGAATGATCATACTTGGACCTACTTTAATTTTTACTCATGTATGTTAGGTTACCTATTTTCCTCAGACGAAGCTGATGATGTGTCTGGGTGAGGGACTTAGGCCTATCAACGACGTACTAGACATGGCTTTCTTCTCATTTGATAAGAGGTAATCTAGTTTTCTTTTATAATATAGTGAAAGTCTATCTAGGCACAAAAGCTAGTTGGGCTAAGAAAAAAGGCTTAACAAGATGAGCGGGTTGGAAAAATAATGTCATTCGTTCCGAACTGATTCACATAAATGCTATTAGATGCTTCTGGCGATTCGTATGTTGCTCTCACTAAACCAAGAATTTTTGTAGACATTTAAGGGGTGGATTTATTTTCAATTTGAATAAGCCTATTGTGTCTCCCTTCCAAACCTCACAATCATCAGTGTTTGAAGTTACATGATGAATACTGGTTTCACTTTTTATTTCTTAGATGAGGTCATATGAATTTGGAACTATAATTTTTTTAGTTATGATCATGAGTGATGAAGATTCCCATAGTCGAAGAAAGTGAAGAAAAAGGATGATGCTATGGCTTGGTTGTGCCTCTTTCTTCTTTGACTTGTCCCGGGCATAATGGTTTTAATATCTTTTGAAAAGCAAATGCAGCTTGGTGTCAGTAATAGCATGAAGTTGTCAGTCCGAGGAAAGCATGAAAAGATCTGGTCACATGGAAAATTTCGTGATCACTTTATATTAAGTAAAAAGAAAGTTATTGTAATAGTAAAGAGCAAATTCAAATATGCGAGCAAACCTTTTGATGTACCTGTGAACTTTTGGAAATTAAAAAAAGTCGACGATGACAATACTCGAGATCCTGTTGTTAATTATGTGGAGGAATCCCAGCGTGCATATATATGTCTCCATGCTGCTGCAGATGCAAATCAAACAAGTGTCAGACATACACATTCTAAGTTTCTAACAATGGATCGATGTTTATGCATGAATACGCACTCACTGTTGTAACCCGCACGCCTATTCCCAGCCTTAGCGCCATCCGGCAAAGAGGCTCTCCTCCGTCTCCATCTCGCCTCCCTCCCTGGAGATTGCGTGAGATCCATCTCGTCTTCCTACTCCATGTAGGAGCATGTGAAGGGGATCGTGAGGTCACGCCGTGGTAGCTCCGGCGTCTCCCTCTCCTCCCGCTCTAGGGTCTCGAGCATGCGGGCCTGCATCGCCGATGCCGCCCTATGAAACCGGTTGTCGTCGGACTCGTCGCGCGTCCTGCTGCAGGAGGGCGCGGAGGTTCTGACTCTACGAGATCCTGCGCCGAAGCTCCGATACGTCGCCGTCGGTTCACCGCGCTGCCGCCTCCCTGTTCCCCCTGTTGCTGCTTCATGACGCGGTTGGATCATTGCGCGTAGGAAAGTCACCGCCGCATCCATCTCCTCCCACAGCGCCTCCATCTGATCGTGATGGCGAGTGGTCCCCCATGCCGTGCGTTCGTCGCCGCCTCGGTCCTCAATGATCTTGCTGTCCTACCCTAAACTAGGTTTTCACGATTTTACCAAAATTTATAGGACATAAAAAGTAGTCCCTCTGTCACATAATATAGTATCAAAAACGTTCTCATAATAATATTAAAAACGTTCTTATATTATGAGATGGAGGGAGTATATTATGTACTCGAGTCTGGCAGAAAATAAGGGGCCACCTACACGTTGCCTGCAAATTTTATTTGGATCGGTTGATTCCAGCGAGCCATTGGATTGGTAAAGGAATGGCCGGATGACTTTCTTCTTCCTCCAAATGTTTTCTGGATTAGATAGCGAATAGTGCACAATCTCTCCCTTTCCCGGCACGACTATTCTCCGCCCGTCATTAACTCGCCTCCGGCTGCGACTGCTTGCACTCGCCATGGTGTCCCCGCCTCTGGCGAGATCGCCAGGGCCGGCCCTATATTTTGGGAGGCCCTAGGCGAACTCGATAACGTGGGCCTCTATGTTTAAGTCCTAAGACCATATATATGTATGTGTGTGCGTTATATATATGACTTATTAAAAGTAACTTTTAGTCACACATCTTTAGTTTAAAATTTGACTATAATAATTCAAATGACTTCATCGAGAACAATAATAACCAAATTCGAACTGATTCCATCAACAACAATAATACTAAAAAATCGCAAAATGAAACTAACACGACATGATTAATTACCTCAAATAAGAATCAAATTAGACTGACTCCATCGACAACAATAATATTTCAGTGCTTCATAAAAGGTTTCTTCAGGAGTAGTTTCTTGCCCCTGTTCTTCAATGACATCAACATTGCTTGAAGATGTAAAGAACTTATTCAAAGAATCCTTCAATGGTAGAATTTTCGGATCACTTTCTTTCTTTTTCCTTCTTGTTTCAGCACCCGACAATTGCTTCTTCTTAGGTAACATGGCATGCTAATGTCCTAAAATCATGAAGAAAAGATCAAAAGAGGATACAAAGAATTAGGAATTTATACATCGGATGATTGGAACCCTAGACATGTACATAGAATGACAAAAAAATGATTGATTGAATTAGAAAATTTAAAACTTCATGCATACTGAAATTGGAGGATGAATCATGGATGTATAGTTGAATACGTAATTAAATACTAAATAAAAAATAAATAAAGTATTGAAATTGTCAAATTAGGGTTTGGGGGATGGACTGGAACTGAGGAACATGGATGGAAACATTCAAACGTACTTTAGGGATTGGGGACGGCCGCGTTGCAGACTTCAAGACTTGTAGTCGCCAGTCGGATGTATACTTGTATACGTATTGCCGCGGTGCCGCCTTGCCGGATGCCGGATGGCCGGGCCGCTGGGTTGCTGGACTGTCGTGCGGCGCGGCGCGCGTGCAGCTCCAGCGGGCAGCGGGCCAGCGGCAGGCGAGGCGAGGATGACACGGCAAGGCGCCGAGCGACGGAGCGAGGAGGCCGACGGGCGTCACAGCGCCTGACGAACCTAACCTACGAAGGAAAAGGAAAACGAGCAGTCGTCTGTCTGCCAACTGGCGTGAGTCATGGTGTCGCTTCGCGACTTCGCGTTCGTTAATCAATCAGCGATGGCTTGCTAGCTATCTGATGAGCCTAGCCCATCTTATTTCTTTTCTCGAGTTCTTTTGTATTTTTTTACCTATTTTTTGCTGGGCTATAATATAGATATATACTCTGTTATGGGCCCCCTCCTCGCCTGGGCCCTGGGCCGTCGCCCCGTCGCCATACCCCCAGGGCCGGCCCTGGAGATCGCTATCTGTTCTTAGCGGCATTGAAATATGAAAAGATCCATGCCCTTCAACCAACACCAGTCAACCCTTGTCCTACACTCTGCCGTTGACTGTGTAGCTCGCGGCACGGTCCACATCTTCGGCGAGGACCTGGCTTGGCCTCGCCTGGGGCGTCGTGGTCAGTCGTGTCGCCCCGATCTTGGCCTTGAAGCTCCACAATCCTTGCCCTTCTTCATTTGAAAATCTACTGATACCATGAAAAAAAAATCTGGCAACTGGTGAATGACAAATAATAGGAAAATAATTACCAACACATATATAACAAGTATTTTTCAGATGTTTTTTCGTACAAAAATAACTATAGCACATATAACAAGTACCTTCTAACCATTCATAGTAGTTTTTCTTTTTCTTTGAGAAAACTACCGATTTGATGATGAAATAACAAAACCATATATTTAATTATCTAACTTGGTACAATTGACAGAAAGAAAAAAAATCCAATATATAATTAACCAGCAGAAGAAGTAGATAGTGCACCCACAGAAAAAGGAAGAAGTACATATTTTTTTAACACAACACAAAGGCAGATGCTCAAACACACACATGCACTCACCCCTATGAACGTATGCACACACATCCTAACCTATGAGCACCTCGAAGAGACTGAGCCGACGCATCAAAATGAGATTGATTAACTCTCTACAAATGCTTTCGTAGCCGACGTGTAGATCTCCTCCCACTAAACGCACATTACCGAAAGGCCTGAAATAAATCCAGGAAAATATGAGCACGAGTGTCAGGTCTAGGACTTGAACTCTCGTGCGCTGGGATACCATTGTCCTCCTAACCATCCAACCATAGATTTGTTCGCAGAAGAAGTAAATAGTGGACTAAAAACTATGGGTATAAGTCATGTTTGGTCATGTCTATGTTATACCTTGGTTAGATTTGGAGCTTGCTCATGCCGAAATGCCAGCAAGCATACACCTTCCAATATTATTTTGAGATTGTATTAAAATTTGCAAGAGATTTAGTCAAGTATAAATCCTTCAATCAAATAGATCCTTCAAGGGAAAATACTTCATAATTAAAGTTCTGTTTGCAATAATATGAGATAACTAGGGTAGGTTGTAGATATCACGTGAAACCACACATAAATTTTAATATATCCCACAAGTATAAACCGCTCATTTAAATATATCCTTCATTTATTTAGTTTTTAGTTTAAAAGTCTACAGTTAAAGTTTTTCCCATCAAGAAAATATGGGATAAAGCACCCAGACGCAGCCGCTGCCTCCTCGTCCAAAAAAACAGCTAGGGTTTCCGCCTCGTCTTCGGTGGCCCTAGGGCCATGGAGGTGCGGTGGATCCTGCCAAAGGCCGACGGGAGGGCTTCATTTTTAGTCGTTCCTTTCGATTTTGTTAGGGTTTGTGTTCTGTTCAGGAAGGCAAAACGGCGGTGGCTCCCTGAAGATGGAATAAAGGTCTCCCCGCCTAGCCCTCATTCTGGCTGTGCGTCTAACATCGTTGGTCCGTGTGTGGAGGTATATCTTCGGCGGATCTATCTTTGATGGATTTGCTTGGATCTCGTTTTTGTTTGTCTACGTTCGTGTGTCTTCGGATTGAATCCTTCCTATCTATGTTATTCTTCATCCACTGTAGTTGTTGTTCTGGTACATTGGTCCTATGGGGCCTTACCACAACGACTTTCCGATTGTCTACTACAGCAAGTTGTGCCCGACTCCGACGATGGAGGGGCGATGACGGTGGCGCGCCTTCGGCTCGCTTAGTGCTGGTAGTAGACGCTAGATGGTCTGCGGATCTGGACGTAATTTTTATTATTTCTGGTGTTCATTATACTGCCATGATTGAAAATGAATAGATCGGAAGAATTTCCACAAAAATATATGGGATAAGTAGGATAGAATTCATTTGTTGAATGGAAATATGTATTCCATTACTTACGTTGCGAAGTTGGTTAGCGGCAACCAACTTATAAAGACATAATATTCTAAGATTATACACTTCTTTTCAAAAAGGTTTGCAGAAATACAAATCTCTATTAAATAGATATCCTTATTTATTTAACTTTAGGGTAAGTAATTTATAATTAAATTCTTTTAATGACATACAATTTGCAGCATGGTCGTCCTGAGTTGCACGATCATGTTTATACAACACTTCATCATGGCTATCTACCCGGTGGAGCGGTGGCTAGCTATGAGCATCTCCAAGGGCATACAACAAAATTCATCCATCATCTATACGTAGACATGTCCAGACATATCCACGGATAGCGCCATTTTGTTTGTTAAAAATGGCGTTCCTTGCACCATCCACTATTTGTCCTCCTCGTATGTTCAACCATTTTGTCCATACTTTAAGCATTTTCATCATATTTCACACAATGAATAACATCTATGGAGACAAATCAATGTCAACACATTCATTGTTAAATACTTAGCACTAATAATGCAACAAGTCAAACAACGCAACAATGCAACCATAGTAGACACGCCAACTAAATAAATGTTTATGGCACTCATTGAAGTCTTTGCGCATCATAAGGAATCACTCGCTGGCACTCATTGAATCAATTATGCTACTGTGGGCCAACATGATCCTCGACTCCTCATCGACCCTCACGAGGCCAACTTGTTCAACTTCGGTTTGGTGATCTCTTTACTTCATTGCTCATTTTCTCTCTCTAAATATTCATATGCTCCCTCCCGCCTCAATGTTGTCAAGTTCCAACTACTCCCTCGGCTTCGTCTTTTCGAGCTCCATCCTCTCCCTCTGAAATAGCAAACCTCTCACACACATTCTCCTTCTCAAGGTCCACATCCTCTATCTGGATCAATGGCTCAATTCGTAGGGCCAATTTGGGTAGGTAAATGGTTTAATTCACGAAGTTATTCTGGGCAAGTTAGAAAAAACTTGGCATGGGGACACCAACAATTGTACTAGTTTAACTAGGGAACTAAGCTAGGATAATAATGGTACTTGATAAAGCATACCTGATTAGCCAAGCTCTAGCCAACTTACCACCATAGGAAATAGAGAAAGAGATAGATCCAAAGTGGATATTTTTTATATCATGATTCTATCTCGACCGACACGCGCATGGGACATGACGCCACACATGCGGAATATGTGCATGGTAACCATGCCTAGCCACTTTTCCTTTACTTTACCAAAGTGAAAGTGCTTGATCCATATGTTATGATCACTTGATATGATCAACCCACAAAGTGATGATAGTCAAATCATTCTAGTTTACTTAGTCAAGTGCCACTTTGTGCCATGAGGTAATTAACTTCAGGTTGGCTAGCTCTTCACTGATTGACACCTAGTTTCGCCTCCAAGGTTAATGAAAAATCCAAGGATTATTGGGGGTCTAACTTTCAAGCTTTCACTGCCCATGGATTGGTCATGAACATAGGGCCTTTTGATAATTGGTCAGTGTGGGCAACTTGTTAGTGATTACGGTGACATTGCATCACATATTAATCACCTAGAATTGAGAAATACTTTACTTGATCGACAGAGGTCTTTCAAGTAAATTCTAGTAGAATACCAACTAAGAAAAGCATCATGTGGTTATATTAGTCTGATTGTCCCACTTACATACTTTCCACTTTGAAATTAAGGAAACATCTAAAAGTTTCTCCGTTGAGATGTTCTTATAGAGAAATCTTAAGATTTCTATGTTAGGTGCCCCACATGGACACTGGGCGATTGATCTCATGGCCGGTGGCCCTTCCCCGCAAGCATGAACAAGTTTATACATAAAACGAAACTGACAAGGAGTTGATGAATTAACAAGTCCGTATGTATGCATATCATGCAAAACTGATTGCACGCGTGACAAGATTGCTGGGACACACAAATAAGGGTTTAAGAAAAAACAGGGTATAATTTCTCTTGCTGCTTAGGTTCCGGCACACCATGCCCATTTGTTGTAGAACTAAAACTAAATGGGCATGGTGTGCTGGAACCTAAGCAGCAAGAGAAATAGTGAGTTTAAGTTCTCAAAAGAGCAATTATGTATTGTATCTTGACAAACCACTTGCCAAGCAAAAAATCCTACACCAACAAGGAAGGGGAGACATGCATAGTGTGTGACATCCACAAGATGAGAACCATCATATATGCCCTTCCAAGAGGATATCCATCTTGTCAGTGACAAGCTGGGACCAAGCAACCATAATCTCCACCTTAGAGACACCAATCTCACATACACCTTGACTTATGTTGCAATATTTGGGCTTGAAATTAACATGGCATTGAGCGCCAACAACACCAGACTTCGTGTAGGCTTGTATGACAACATTGAGGCTTTTTTCCAGTTCTACAGAAATGACATGCCTTGATAGGTTAAGGTAATCATCAGAGCCCATAAGCATTCCACCGTGATCATCAACATGAGAATCAACCAGCACAACTTGCCTAGAGAGGGGTTCCACCACTTCCTAGGGAGGTGAGGAGCAAACAACCCGGCCTCCATGTTTAAACGGCCATGGGCCCCCTCCAACAACACGGACACCCATGATAGTTGCCTGGATTTTTTCTGTAAGCCGCTCAAGGTTTATCTCTAGTGTACAGAAGCAGTTAAGCATAAATGTGCTCTCTAGACCTTGATGATAGGCACCAGAGTGAGTGCACCTGTTACTGATCAATGCTCTATCTCAAGACCTCGTTGTACCCTTTATTTTTAGTTGGACTTCGAAGTCGACTTGGTCCTCAGCCACAACCGCACGAGATGGGTCAATCAGGCGCAAAAAGGGATCCTCTTGAGTGAGTTTTTGGCAACCTTCACTTGGCTGGTAAAAGAGGAGGTTACGGTTGCAATCCACTGCGTCACGAGCCGCAACGACGCCATACACGTCGAGCGGCCAGTCCAGGCTCCCCTTTATCTGAACGATGCTGACTGAGTAGATTTGCAAGGTGCTCGGAGTCCCGCCGACACAGTTGTTGGCTAGAAGACTGGCGTGTAGTGCGCGAAGTGCATAGGACTCAATGCGGCTGCAGCACAAAATGAATCAAATGGAGTGTCAGGCGTATACACTTAGCATGCATGAATAACTTATACAGGACTGAGGAATCTGCTTGCATTTGTCACTGTTTGGATTAAACATGAACATGATGCATGGTTGGCTTACTCACTGGCGTCCTCAAAGTGACCGCAGCGCGATCCGCATGCGTATTCCCAGCCTTCGCGGTATGGAGAAGACCCTCTCCTCTGTCTCCCTCGCCAATCTCGCGACCTCCGTTTCCTCCTCCTTCGGCTGCAGTTCCGACTCCTCATTCTCCTCCGGGTATGAGCACGAGAAGGGGATAGTGTAATCCACTCTGTAGCAGCTCGGTGTGCCCCTCGTGTCCTGCTCCAGGGCCTCGAGGAGGCGGGCCTCCATCGCCGACACCTCCCTGCGAAACTGATCAGACATTCAGACATCGCTAGTTGCTCCGAATTCAAAGTCGGTGAATTTTTTGAGAACTTGATAAAGTTTTTTTAAAAAAATTTCAACTATTTCTCAAACCGCGAACATTTTTTGAAAATTGATGACCTTTTTTCAAAATTGATGATTTTTTCGGAATCAATGAATTTTTTTTCAAATTTGTGGAAAACAAATAGTTGAACTTTTTCCAAATTTGTGAAATGTGAAATTTCCAAATATTTTATGGACATTATTTGAATTTGTGAACTCCTTTTCAAAATTGATGTATTTTTTCAACTATTTTTCTAATCAATGGACTTTCTTCAAACTAGTTATTATCTAAGAGTCAACTTGTAATTACACTCTCTCCTCTTTACTTAATGAGTGTTCTTTGCAAATTGCAACAATGTACATCAGGAAATAGCAAACATAAAAAACTCACGAGCATGAGAGGGAGGTACCCTATTGGGATTTTGTACAACGGAGGAGTTTTCGTTAAGATGTAAGAGTCCATCTTATAGCGTTTTTTTCACATACATCAAATTGACCCAAATGCGTTATGTTCATCTGGTGCATGTTGAAAAACAACATGCTCTCAAATAGAGCCTTATGGCCTACCCAGACAACTTACGTTGAACATGATGTTTGTTTGAACATTTTTGAAATGACACCAAATTTTTTGACTAGGTGGGCATTGCCCATGATAGGCATCATGTCAAGTTTTGAAGGAAAAAGTATTTTGAAATCATAATTTAAACGGATAGTTAAGACTATTATGTTAAGTTTTTAACAGAACAACTAAATACAAAGGGAGAAAATTGAAAACAGTCAATGTTTTTTTAAAAGCATTTAAAAATATTTAAAGGAAAAAAATCATAATGTAAGATAGTAAATTAAAATTGTCATTTTGATATTCCAAAAACTATTTCAATTTTGTGAACAATTTTCAGGTTTATGCTTCTGAGGAATTTTGGAAGGCAAAAATGCCTGTGAGTGGGGACGTCTATATAGAAATTCCTGTGCAATTTTTCAAAATATGAATATATGTAAAAAAAAGTATTCTAAAGTATACCTTTTTTTAATTTTGAACAAATGCCTTTGCATGGCAATGTCTATTTGAGTAGCTCCTAGTCAGCGCTTTAAGCACTAGTTAGAACAAATTTAGAAAAACTCACGGGCATGCCAGCGGGTCATGACCCAATATTGCACAAGCTGTCTCGCTCGCTTCGCCCGCTAGCATTGAAAAAAGTTCATGAATTTGAAAATGTTAAGAAGCTTGAAATACGGTTCATGAATTAGAAAATTGTTCACAAGTAAAATTTTAAAAAATTCATGAATTTGAAAAATATCACAAGTTTGATTCTTTTTGTGAATTTTAAAATTGTTACAAGTAATTTTTTAAACCCAAAAGAAAATTCGTGAAAAATAAAAGTAAAAAATTAATATAAAACAAAAATATGAAAAGAAAGAGAAAAAACCGAGCATAAAAAATTAAAAGAAAAATCATCCGGTAAAACCACGATAAGTAGAACCGGAATTGTGACCAACAAGAAGGGAGAGATGTGAAACTAACCTTGTCAATTTGTCTATGCGAGGTGGTAACTCTGGTCAGGACATAAACCTGAAGTTGCTGAGTTCGAAAACCCATTGGTGCAATATTTTTTGAAGATAAAAAAAGGAAGAAAAAATGTAAGTGGGCCGGGCCCATAACCAGCGCTAGTATACAACGTATACATACGAAAGTGTATAAAATTAGTGAAAAGTCTATATTACCCTTTATAAGTTTTGTTAGGGGGGGTGTATCAAAGCGGGTCTCTCTTCATATTGGCCCGGATGATCAACCGAACTTCTTAGGTTATGTGAAACAATTAGTGTCGAGCCAGCGGCCACAAGGTATGTCCGGAGGACGAGATGGAGCAGAACTTCATCATGGAGACGACGTGGCCGTTTGCTCTGTTACGTGCTTCGTCGTAGCGTGGCTCGCCCGTCAATGTTGATGGAAAGCAAGCCCCAAAGCATGAAACACTCTCAACGGACCATGACCCTGCACCGGAAGGGAGCTCCGCAACAGCGAAGACGTCGTGCAGGTGACTCCCCGACCGAGTGGATCTTTCGTGCCTCTCCTACCCCATGTTCTCTTCTGATTAAATCCTTAAGATCTAGCTCATGGATCGGATGATGACGGTGTCCTTGACGTCGTAACCTCCTTGGAGGCGCCATCTTTGACTCACTGTTTTTTTATTTCTGTGATATCTTGGTTTGAGTGTGGTTGGCCGATATAAGATCTATGGCTGCGGTAGGCCATGGATGAGGATGATGGCGGTTGCTCATAGTTTTTTCTTACTTTAGTTTTCTTTAGGGATGCTTTAGGGGGCCTACTGTTAAGGTGTGCACATTGATCTCGCCATACCGTGAAGTTTGAGAGAGAGCCCGATGCTCTCACCTGTAGAAGGTTTAGAAAGTCCGTTGTCCACCTTGGATTGCCTCGTTCCATTTTGTGTGGTGTTGTTGGGTGGCAGCTAGACCAGAAGCTCACGGGCATGCCTTGCTTGGTCAGGTGAAAATGAAAGCTAATGTCCTCCTCCATGTTGGCTGTGTAGACGAGATCTGAGATATAAGTGGTGTTCTTTCCATTCTTGTAGCTCCCCGTTGTTTCTCCGCTCTACTCTTTGGTTGTAGTTTTTGTTTTCCTTTCCTTTTTGGTGTGATATGTATTCATCCTATCCTTGTATTCTTCAGTTCACTTGAAAACAATAGTCAAACAAAAAGTTGTCCTTGCTTGGTAACGACGCAAGGCAAACTCGTTGTTAAACAGACCCAAGGGAACCTGACAAACAAACCGCGATAGTTGTTGTATTGGTGATGGCATGTCCAACAGATTGTTGTGTGGACCTGTAAATCCTCTGTAACAAACCCTCAAACTCCCATCTCCCCCCAATTATCAATGAAAAGGTGCGCCGATAGCATTTTCGTTAAGAAAAAGAATAACGAGATTAACGACAATAGACATGCTGAGGAAAATGAGACCAAGGCTGTGAATAAACCGAACGGAAAAAGGGCCAGTTTAAGCTGGTTAGCCCATGAAAAATGTGTCTAAGAACTTTAGCATTGCCTCTAGAGTTGGAGGCTGCCTCAACCGATTAAACAACTCATAAATATTGTGAAGCTTAGTTGCGAGGCGGAGCCACAACCTCCTCTCATTTTCCTCCCGTGACCTCAGGCGATTAGGGCAAACTCTTCTCTCCGGACTTCAACTATGAGCTGATGGATTCGCCTCCCCTCTGCTTGTCGCTCCGACAGCCGGTGGCGGGGAGGGAAATCCCGGTGCCTTCACTCCGGTTAGTAGTTTAGGTTAGGCTTTTTCAGTCCTCGCACATGCGACGCTGAGGCTCAGGGTGGACACGGTCCGGACCGGTCCGGTCACTGACCGAGCCTCCCTTTGGACCGGCCGAAACTGGCCCGGACCGGACCGAGCTTACATGACCGGACCGGCTGCACCTCAGCTCGGTGCGGACCGAGGGGACCGACTGGACCGAGTGCAGTTTCTGCGTGGGAGTGTGCCGGGAGCCTTTTTAGAACTCTTTTGACAACAAATTGGAACATATAGATTATTAGGTTGCAAAGAGGTTCAAATGGACGAAAATTAAGCAAGTTTGCAAGAAAAACAGCACAGGAAGTTGTCCAACTGAAGAAAGTTCAGAGAAAATGAACAAATACCAACTGAAGAAAGTTCAGAGGAAGTGAACAATTACCAACTGAAGAAAGTTCAGAGAGAAGGAACAATTACAAACGGGCGGCGACGACATGCAGGACTACAGGTGCACGTGCAGCAGCTCAGCTCCGTCCCCCGCGTCCTCCAGCTTCGTGCTCGACTGCGGCTAACCGGCGAGGAGGTGGTCGAAGGCGGGCAGGTGGAGACGGCAACGGACGACGACGGCGAGCAGGTGCAGCCGTGCAGACACGACGCTCCCTCCTTGGCTCCTCCACTCCTCCTTTCACCGCGTGCAGGTGAAGCCCAGGAGGTGGTGGTCGACGATGGCAACGGCGGTCGACGGAGGCGGCGCTCCCTCTGCAGCCAAGAGGAAAGGGGATCGAGGAATTGGGGGTGCGGGGGCCTTTGCCCTAGCGTCATATCGACTTGCTGTCCTGCACTGGACTGCTGGGCTGTGCGCCTGGGCCAAATGCCGCGGTCCGACCGAGCCAGCTCGGTCAAAAACAGGACCGGACCGACTTGTTTTCGGGCCTGTTTCTGCAGACCGGACCGGCCAGTTTTATTAGCGGGCCAGCACCGAACGGTCCGGTCCTTAGCGGGCCGCGAGCCGGGCCGAAAGCTCGCTCGCCACGTCCAGCCTGAGCTGGGGCGGATGACAGTGCTTCTTCTTTGATTTTGTCTTCCGGGCTCCCATCCTTCTTGTGTTTGTCTATTTGGACATAGTGAACGGATCTCCATCATAGGTTCATGTTGTCTCCTTGGGGCGGTGAAGCTACGATTTCTCATCATGTGGAAAGATTTGGTGTCAGATGCTTTAAATTTATGTAAGGGTTCAATGGCGACGACTGTAGCTGCAGGGCGCTGGTCAATTGGGGCACATGCACGAATACTTTCCAACTGTCATTGACAAGGCCAAGCCGGCTCCGGCAGGGGAATGATGACCGCGACACGTTGGCGGCCCGTTCTGGTGGCATTGTTGTAATTTTTATGATATTTATGATGATTTGTACTTCCAGTTAACTTTTATAATAGATTTAATCACTTCTGCAAACAAAATTAGCGGCTGAGGACATTGCTGAATGTGAGATATTAGATTTATTTTTTATGAGGCTAACCTGGAGGCAGTGGCGGAGCTTCTTGGAGTGCAACCTGGGCCACCGCCCCTCCAGCCCGTGAAGAAATCCCTTATTATCCCTAGGTATTTGGGCCATAAGAACAGGAAAATAAGCCCAGACCTCATAATTTAGCCCCCCCTCAGCCTATTGCCCCTTCAGAATTTTGGCCCAAGCTCCGCCACTGCCTGGAGGCAATATACATTGCACAATTTTGCGCCGTGTTTGTGGTTGAACGTGCTGCTTATCTTAGTGGCAATAATACTACCTATAAAGTATCTATGAACGTTTTACGTAATCTGTCAAAACTAATCCTTTATCCCTCTATCCTTCACATCAGCATGCCTGTAAAAGTTATGTAAGTAACCTATTGTAAATATAGCATTACTCCTCTTAGCGCATCTTCAACGGCAACCTACAAATTTCCTTCCGCATCCGTCCGCAGACAGGGGCCCACAGTCCGCGAACACGGGTGTGGGAGGACGACATCCAACGCTAGCCACAAACATTTAAACGACAACTCAGACTAACCAGACGGAATTCGATCAAACACGACTGGATTGCATGTAAACAAGACCGGATTTCATATAAACATGACATATTTCATTTAAACTTGATAGATTTCATCTATTCATGACGGATTTCATTACGTTCACACCAACTAAGCGGAGCTCATCCAACTAGATCTGAATGGTCGCCGGCGCCCGTTCCCCGTGTACGGCCATGAACCAAAAGAACTGAAGCTTCGCCTTTTCCAGCTATGCCTAGGAGCTCTCCAGCTCAGTCTCCTTAACCTCCACCTTTGGATGCCTGGGAAGTGAAGCTGTCTGCCTCCACATCACCGCGAAGCATCTAATCGGGCGATGATGCTTAGCCCATCAAGCTTGGCATCTACGGGAGGGGAGGAGCGGTGGCCTTCCTGGGACACGAGTGGTCGCGACCTACCGCGCACTATTCTTCGCAACCGGTGGTGCCAGCGGACGTGTCGGCTTCTTCGGGGTTGTGGCGCCAGGGCACGGCCTCCTCATCGTCTATCTCGCTGAACAATGGGTCGCCCGCCTCGCCGTCGCACTCCTTGCCGGCGGCCGCCACCTCCTCCACCCGCTTACGGTACCGTAAGCGAGCGAGGCGGACCTCGTGGGCAGCGCGGTAGGACTCGAGCACCGCCTCCTGCTCCGCCAGGTTCGTGTCTGGCGCAACCGCCCTGTCGGCGGCGACCTGCTCCTCTTCCTAGAGATGCTCCTCCTGTGCCCACACCGATAGTCATGGTGCAATGCACTGGCGAGGGTGGAGCAAAGGAGGAGGGTGCCATGGAGGAAGAGGAGGGTGGCGCTGGCTCGTCGGAGGAGGTGTCCTCCATTTGCATGTCGTCGTCCGAGGCGTCCTCCGGCTGTCTGCCGACCTGCTAGTCAGCAGCAATGGTGGCCATCTCCTTCTCCTGCTCCGACGTCAGCCCGTCCCATAGAGCTCTGACGGCGGAGGGATCCATGGCGAGGAGTAGTGCGGAGAGGGATGACTATGGCTATGGCCGGGCAGCGGTTTATATAGCACCGGTGGACGGGAGAGTGACGGACGGGTGGCGCCGGAGGAGATGCCTCGATAACCGTGAACCATCAATGCGGGCGCTAGATGGACGGGCGAGCGGCCGTCGTGTCGGTTGAACGCGCGGCAGTCGCTTGCACAGGGAAGTGGCGTGGGCATTGCTTCTCTCGGCCGACGTGCCTTTTCAATGCCGGCGCCAGTGAGCTACCGCGTTCACTCTAGCCGGGCATGAATGCCGGCACTGATGCTCTGAAGCGGCGCTGACCGAAAAAGCGCGGGAGGGGGAGGGGTGTAACGCCCCGGACACACCCGCCGGTGGTCGTTACTCCTGGCGGGATCTAGACTGGCCCCACAGATCAATACTAGTCTTTTCTGCGCACTTTGTCCTCACTCGTGCGCACCCGAGAGCAACTTCCCGGCCGGTCACCCATCCTGACACTACTCCAAGCTGAGCACGCTTAACTTTGGAGTTTTGTCCGAATGGGCTCCCGAAAAAAAAGGAATTCCTTATTGATATGAGTAGTCTATCATCCCTAATAAGCCAGGCTATCACAAGGGGTTTTTGGTTGGCCAAGACGATCAGAAGCAGGCTTGGGATCGGTGCGGACTCCCGCAAACCTTCCCTGCATTTGTCTCTGATTTGCGGGAGAAAACACGTCCAGACCGCATCGCGGACGGATACTGAACCGTGTTGGATGGCTTTTATGATCCGAACAACGCGGTTTGAACGGTTGCGGGACATTTGAGGGTCAGTGTTGGAAATGCCGTTAGTAGCATCTGAACCATTATACAATAGAAGTGTGCCTTATAGATTGCGCCTTACGGACTGGCGTCGCATTACGTAGTTGTAAATCACGTTGTTGGATATCACGGGGAGCCCTGTAGTGAGAGTGCAGTGTGTGGGGTGTTCGTTCATGTTTCAACCATCTCTATATGAGTTTTTTGAGGAAAAAGCCATCATGATGGTTTATATTTCATGTGAAAAAAGGACTATATCGTTTGAAAGTGCATGAAGCAAAAAATCAGAAGCCTCATCCCAAACAATTGTTCGTGAGGGCTCTGACTTTGTAGCCAACAAATCTGCTGCCATATTGGTCTCCCTAGAACAATAATGAAAACTAATAGAAGTATAATTACGACAAAGAAAGTAACATTCCTCATATATTGCTGCTGCTGGCCCGAGAGAGTTTCCGCCACTGTTCATGATTTCAACCACCTTCATACAATCAGCTTCGATCTCCAGCTTGTTGCAACCAACATTACTTGTCAGTATGAGTCCATCCTTCAAACCACGGGCTTTAGCCGTTGCTGCATCCTCTACGAAGGGGATATTGCTGCATGAAGCTGCAATGAAACCGTCATATTTATCTCGGATAATAGCACCCGGACCCCCCGTACCGCTATCTGCATCAAAGGATGCATCAACGTTGAATTTGACAAAACCGCTCAGCGGTCTCTTCCATCCATGTCTTCTGATCCGGCCTGTACCCATCTTTTTTGCTCGCGCAAATTTTTTGGTTAGAGTTGCAATAGCTTGTGCAGATCTTGCAGGCTCTTGTAACGTCTCCCCATGAGTAAATCTCCTCCTTTCCCACCATATGTACCACACAGCCACTGCTATTAAATCCTTCCTGTTAACATCAGGTAGTGAGGGAATATTAGTGCACGGCATTAGCAGCAGGTCGCCAAGGACCGAAGCACCTTCCCTCTCTGTACTGCACAGCTCAAAAATTGTCTCAGCCATACCCAGTTTTTTCCCAAATGAGTTGGACACGTGGGCATTAAAAAAAGGCGTGATGTATACTTTTACAATCTGAAGAGCAAATTGGACATTGCAAATTGGCAATCATATGCCTGTTCGCAAGGATGCCACGACAAGGAATCGCACCATACAACGCCCTCCATAGGTGAATCTCTATATGAGTTTGGAGCCATCTCTATATGAATTGATGTATCCGGAACCATATCAAACGTGTCCTTGTTCCTAACGAGTCGGGACCAAGCACGTAACAGTTAGACACGTATAAGTAGTACGTACGCAAACCGAACTGGACATAAAATCTAGGCAAAACTGTAAAATCTACTATATAGAGATCTAATTTTTTTTCTACAAAAAAATATACCTAGAGATCTGCAGTAAGTTTAAACCGGAACACCTCCGGCGATCTACCTTAATCAAGGTGCACCTCCGACCGGGCTTATATATACTCGCCACCGTCGTTTGACACACCACCGGCTAGGTTAATCTTCTTGTTGCTCCCTTCCGTTGTTGCTCCCATTGCTTCCGATACATCGCCTACGTGCATGCAGCAGCAGGCCATGGACGACGACTACAAGGTCTTCCTCACACCTCCGTCCTCGCCGCCCATCCTCGTGCCTCCATACGACCACAGCTCCTACTATTCCCTGCCGACGCCCCAGATCATCACGATGGACGCCGGTGCCGGACATGGATACGGCTACGGCGAAACGCCCATCTACCCTTCTCCTTGGTCGCCGCCGGTCTTGGGGAACGGGATGGCCCCGGACTACTACGGCTTCTACGATGGCCAGTTGCGGCCTGCGGCGCCAGGTCTCTTTTACGCACTGCCCAGGGCTGGAAGTGAGACCGGTACCTTGCAGCCGGTGGCCGCGCCCAGCCCGGAGTCAGAGCCATGGCAGCTCACACCCCAGCAGTCGATCAAGACGGACAGAGTGCTGTATGCCCCCCCGCAGCCGGCCCAGGCTGCCGGTCTTCGAGGCCATCTGCCCCTCTGAAACTCAAAAAGAGTAGCAAAGTTAGTATACGTATTGCATGCCCGATCAAGGGGCCCGATGTACTTGCAGGTCGCTTTTTAACGGCGACGAGTAGGATCGATGACGACAACACAGATTCGTTCTAGCATGTATAATGTCCACGTGCTGTAAACACAGGATATGATTAATTGTATTTCTTTTATCCAATTTTGTATCGTTTATGGTGTTTCTAGGATTCGTGATTTTGTCGCCTTTTTTCATCGCACCAATCTGAGACAAACAATGACCGTGAACATACTCACCTTGGTGACCACCACCGTGCCTCCCTTCTTTTCTTGGATATCATGATTGTTGTAGGAAAAAAAATGTATTCCACAGGATCTCTAGCCAGATGACCGGGCCGGCTTATTAAGATGAGAGCATTTAGCCGCCGGCGCCGGCGGCCACATGGTGTGTCCCGAACGGCGAGCGAATGCCTCGTCTAATGCTTAGTGACACTTTTGATCGGCAATGGCATTGGCACACTAGTGCAGATTGGAACATCATACACGATTAGAAATCTATAAAATTTGTGGTTTGTCCCTTGTTTCATTGCCCTAGTGTTTTTTTATTGGGAACACATGTTGCATTGATCTTCTCTACTCCTAATGGAGTAGTTGGTAGTCTCGCTTTCAGATTTTTTTCGTCCAACCTCCCATGATTTTTTTGGTACCTCCTCCCACCTTCGCTGGTTTTTTTCGTATATTTTTTTTCGTCCCCTCCTCCACTTCATCGGTTTATTTTCGCGTCACCCTCTCACACAACGAAATAAATCTGAACAGATCAGAACTTTCCATACTGGCGCAAGTTATTTAGTAATGTAGAATCAATCACGAACAATCTCTAAAGATCAAACCTAATTAATTAACCTTACCTTAAATCACTCAATCACATTAATTAGAAAACAAATATTTGATTTTTAGAAAAATCGCTCAATCACATTAACCTTACCTTAACTCACGGATGGTAATCAATCTCCAAACAAAGAAAACAATACATCGAGGGAGCAGTAAATAAACTCCCTTTGTTATGACGTGTATATGATCTTCCCTTCGCTCTCCGTTGTCGAGCGTTCTTGATTCTCGAGGCCGATGCCTGGGCTGCGTCACTGGGTCGCAACGGTGCCGGAGGACGAGGACGACGAGGCCGGGTGCCGCGGCACCGCGTTGGCCGCGGCTGGTGAAGGGCGAAGAAGGGCGGCTTCCCTGGCCATGGCCGTGGCCCTGGGAGTTGGTGCGGTGGAAGCGGCACTTGAAGGACCCGACGTGGGTGGCCGGCACGCAGACGCACTTGGAAGCGGGCCCATGGCCCGCGCCGGACGGCACCGACACCGACCCGGGCCACCTCCTCCGCATATTCTTGGAGCTGTGGCTGGCCGATTTACATGAAATTAATTCTCTCAGTTGTGGTGGAAAATATAATACACATAATCCATATTGTTATGCACTAGCGTGTGTGTGTGTGAAATAGATGGATTATGGTCCCGTACCCAATAAGATGGATATGTGTGTGTGTGTTAGAGAGGGAGAGTGGGAGAGAGTGAGGAAGAGGGAGGGAGAGTGTGTGTGTGTGAGGATTTGATGGTAAAAAAGATCGCCAATGTTACTTTTTTTTGAGCATCAGTACAGACACAAGCGCTCATATACACGCGCATACACTCACCCCTATGAACGCACACACGCACACCCTACCCCTATGGTAAAAAAGATCGCCAATGTTACTTTTTTTTGAGCATCAGTACAGACACAAGCGCTCATATACACGCGCATACACTCACCCCTATGAACGCACACACGCACACCCTACCCCTATGGTAAAAAAGATCGCCAATGTTACTTTTTTTTGAGCATCAGTACAGACACAAGCGCTCATATACACGCGCATACACTCACCCCTATGAACGCACACACGCACACCCTACCCCTATGGTAAAAAAGATCGCCAATGTTACTTTTTTTTGAGCATCAGTACAGACACAAGCGCTCATATACACGCGCATACACTCACCCCTATGAACGCACACACGCACACCCTACCCCTATGAGCACCTCCGAGAGACTGAGCTGGCATATCATCTTGAGATTTACGAAGTCACCGTAGGCGCCTCGTCATCGACGGGAATGTCTCCTCCCACTGAAAGCGTATCGCCGGAAATCCTGAAATAAATCCAGGAATAATGCGAGCACCAGGATTTGAACCCTGGTGGGTTGGGGATACCACTGTCCACCTAACCAACTCAACCACAGGTTGATTCGCATCGCCAATGTTACTTGATATGTATGATCCTTCACTTCATCGGTTTATTTTTTTTCGTCCCCTCCTCCACTTCATCGGTTTATTTTCGCGTCACCCTCTCACACAACGAAATAAATCTGAACAAATCAGAACTTTCCATACTGGCGCAAGTTATTTAATAATGTAGAATCAATCACGAACAATCTCTAAAGATCAAACCTAATTAATTAACCTTACCTTAAATCACTCAATCACATTAATTAGAAAACAAATATTTGATTTTCAGAAAAATCGCTCAATCACATTAACCTTACCTTAACTCACGGATGGTAATCAATCTCCAAACAAAGGAAACAATACATCGATGAAGCAGCAAATAAACTCCCTTTCTTATGACATGTATATGATCTTCCCTTCCCTTTCCATTGTCGAGTGTTCTTGATTCTCGAGGCCGATGCTTGGGCTGCGTCACTGGGTCGCGACAGTGCCGGAGGACAAGGACGGCGAGGCTGGGTGCCGTGGCACCGCGTTGGCCGCGGCATGTAAAGGAGGCGAAGAAGGGCGGCTTCCCTGGCCCTGGCTGTGGCCCTGGGAGTTGGTGCGGTGGAAGCGGCACTTGAAGGACCCGGCGTGGGTGGACGGCGCGCAGACGCACTTGGAAGCGGGCCCGTGGCCCGCGCCGGACGGCGCCGACGCCGACCCGGGCCACCTCCTCCGCGTATTCTTTTAGCTGTGGCTGGCCGATTTACATGAAATTAATTCCCTCAGTTGTGGTGGCAAATATAATACACATAATCCATATTGTTATGCACTAGTGTGTGTGTGTGTGCAAAATAGGTGGATTATGGTCCCGTACCCAATAAGATGGATATGTGTGTGTGTGTGTTAGAGAGGGAGAGGGGGAGAGAGAGTGAGGAGGAGGGAGGGAGTGTGTGTGTGTGTGAGGATTTGATAGTAAAAAAGACCACCAATGTCACTTGATATGTATGAGAATATTAATATTGAACTCTTAAAGTTAATGTGGCTCCGTTGCAACGCACGGGCGTTCTTCTAGTATCATAAGGATCATAGTACAAACCACAAAAACACTGACATGACACGACTTCAAAGGCAACAGAACTGTTGCCTTTACAGAAAAGAAACACCATCCAAGAAAGAAAATTAAATCAAGACCGAATAATCCCTTGAGTTTGACACCATTGCCCATCACCCGTCTCCGGCACCACCACAACAGTCACCAAAGAAAAATAATAATGGATCACCTAATCACCCAAGCTCGACGCGGCTCCATCACTAATATGCAGCTTTGTGGACCTTGAAGTTGGCTCACCAAAAGCAAAGCCATTGTCGTTGAACGAACCGGGCCGGGGCAATACCATGGACATGCCATCAAACAGTAGATATAGCACCCGATTATTACTAATAAGTTAGAGGAGGAAACCTTACTTGCCAGCCAGGAATCACGAAAACAACACATGATTCAACATCTTCGAGATGACGTTGATGCTGACCACAATCTGCATCCGCTCCTGGACTACCTCCCAAGCTCCAAGTCAGCACTATAGCAAATGTTGTCGCAATGGCGAAGCCCGAGGACACAAGTCCACCACGAGGATGCCGCCGCCACGCCATTCCATCTTGAACAGACAGGTTTCCAAATTCATCCCCGACATTAGGACCGATTGCCTCGTTGAGGAAAGATCTGAAACTTCTTTATTCGGCGTCGCCGCCGAAGCCAAGACGAAAAATGACCGAAAACCTAAGCTACTAGGACCTAACCTAAAGCAACCTGATCCACAAGCGTAGATCCGGGAACCCTCCTCATCACCGACGACCGAGATCGCCGTTGGAGGGAAGGTACTGGAGAAAGGCGGCAGATGGACTCTCCTTACGGTGGCAAGGATTTCTTGTCGCCTGCCCCAGAAGAAAAAATACTCGAGTTCGGCACAAGGCACTTGGAGTAATATTTTCCCTAGAAGCTAATTCTCCAATGGTCATAAAAATGATTTTATTTTTATAGAGGCATACCAAAAACTTAGAGGGTAGAGTACTTTGCAACAAATTGAAATACATATGAAACATTACTTACTACCGGAAAATTGGGATTATTTTCTAAAATAGGGGGAGTAATTGCTCATCAGTCCCACAATATTAGCATCGGATTAGTTACTAGAGAAAACAAACACAGGCTTCGTCACATGCAGAAACGGTCTACCAAATTGACGATTCAGTCCACCTAATCTCTCGCCTGGCCTTAGTAGCAGATGATGGAACACACTGAACAAGGGGGTGTAAATGAATCGGGGGTTCAACCTTGCACGCGAACCAACCTGTTTGGATGGTTAGAGGGACAGTGGTATCCCAGCCCACCAAGGTTCAAGTCCTGATGCTCGCATTATTTCTGGATTTATTTCAGGATTTTCGGCGATGCACTTTGAGTGGGAGGAGACGTTCCCGTCGACGATGAGGCGCCTACGATGAATTGATATGCCGGCTCAGTCTCTCGAAGATGCTCATAGGGATAGGGTGTGCATGTGTGCGTTCATACGGTTGAGGGTATGCGTGTATATATGAACGCTTGCGTCTGTACTGTGTTGAAAAAAACCATACGTTTGCACTCTACTAGAGACAATTGAGAAATACAAGGAAACAGATTGATGCACTTAATTGCTTCCCAAAATAAATTTAGGAAGAACTTAATGTGACATATTTTTTTGCAGGTGAGAACTTAATGTCAATTTAATCCGCGTTAATTGTTATTGATTGCATCCTGTATAAAATGCTACTCCGAATATGTCAATGGCACCAACATCATCCATCACCAACCATCTGTCCATTGTTTTCCTTGCCCATCAATCGACCAACGCATGCCGGCCATATCTTCTTACCAAGCTAATTAGAACTGGACCAGATCAGATTAGGAGGTCTAAAGTGCTGCTGCTCATCGCCATCACCTTGATCATGATCTCATCCGGTGCGTGCATCTGCATATGCATGGTTTATCATGTGCCATACTATATGTATCCACACTAAGTATGTCATTTGATAGTGTCTGACATCACACATGCTTTGCAAATGGCAACCGTGTGCATGCTTGCACACGTTTCCTCTATGTGAACCGTCTCGGATTATGGTGTATATCGCAAACGTTTGTGTCTTACCAACCGTGTGTGCCGTAATGACCTGCACAACGTAATTTTGCCCTAATTTAATTGCTGCTATTTAAAATTGTACCTAATTTAAACTTTAAAGTAGGCTATAGCTTTATTCATATCCATCAGGTTCAAACAACCAATGCATTATTCGATTCACATGTACATATGTTTAAGAATTATAGAAGCACCAAATAAAGAATGATGTACCAAGGTTCTATACTTATACTATTACAGATGGTAAAGAAAGAGGCGACAGACATTCGAGTTGCTGAACAGGGTGAAGCGGAATGGCCCTATTGTGCTCTCCTGGATGCATAAGGCATGCAGGACTCTAGTCCAACCCCTTGTAATGGTCGGCCGCCAATCATGTAGTTTGAGAGGTAATCTTGAGTAAACTGCTTTAGGATCCACTACAAAAGAAAAAAGATTCACATATTGTCATCTAACACAACTCATTACGAGCAGTAAAAAGAAGGCTACATGGTTCTTACTTACCATCCTGTAGTTCACCGTTGTCTTGCATAAAGTGTAAACAAATAGTTCGACTAACATTTTTTGACCCATTTTAGTAACAATCTTTATCAGTTTCCTCACTTGATGCTAGTTCATGAATATCTCATTGCCCCATACGCAGAAAGGGTCGAAGTATGGACCTTTGGTAATGATATATATATGTACCTAAAAGCACCAAGTTAATATTAGAAGCTAAACAACAATTGAAAAATGGTGTAGTACAACACTCCATCCATCCCATTATATAAGATTTTATTACATGTATATCTAGACATCATCAGAACATTAAGGTAACACTCTTCCTTGTTGCTATGTAGCCTGTGATTGCATATTTAGTCATTCAGTACAATGCATGTTGCTAAACAACAATTGAAAAACGAAAAGGCATGTTAACTGCAATATCCTTAACAGCAACGAAATATCGTAATTCATAGTGGTATTGTTGAAACTGTTATTGATGAAATTGAACTGCACGGCAAATAGTTGCACATGTAGAGCATCACATTGTGAAGAACTGAAATAAACAAGTCATAAGGACATCTCTAGGCGATCCTTAAAAAGTTAAAGGACTAAAATCCTTAGTGGATATATATATATATATATATACTCCAGCAATTTTTGGCCTTTTCTAGTCGACCCCCTAGCTATACTTAAGGTTGTAAACTTCAATTTTATCAAGTTCAAAGCAGGTTCAACCAAAAGTAGCACGCATTCAAATATAAACATAGATAGTTTTGCATAACCGAACATAAAACATAAATTTAAACTAAGCTAAACTACTTTTGGTCGAAGTAGACATTGAGCCAATCCTTCCTCGTCATGTACGGTGTGCCGCGAGCCGGGTCGGGGCCAGTACCGTCGTTGGGGTCGTTGGGGAAGGCACTCCTCCACTCGTCGATGTCGATCTCCTCGTCCTTGGGGCCCACCTCGACGCCCTCCGCGCTGCTGTCGCCGCCTCCTTCGACCTCGTCATCAGAGGAGAGCGTGATAACCTCGCCGCCGTCCTCGCCGCCTTCGACCTCGTCATCGGAGGAGAGCGCGATAACCTCGCCGCCCTCCGAACCGGCAAAGATCGCCTGCTTCGCCTCCACGAGCTATGGGTGCTGCCGGCGGAGCTCTTGCATGTAGGCCTCGTCGGTGGCCTCGGCCTCGAGACGCTCCCACGCCTCGCGGTCCTCCCGCACCATAGCCGAGCTCACAACCCTGGCTCCCGTGCAACGAGGTGGACCAGCCGAAGGGGAAATTGAGCCTAGCCGTCGTGCCGTGGTAGCGGACATGCTAGCGGTCGTACTCCATGGCCGCGAGCTCGACCGTGTGGAAGCTATCGAGCCACCGGCGGGTGTGGGTCTCTCAATCTGTAATCTCGGCGACCCACGTCCCCCACCGCCGTTGCCGGACCCCGAGGTAGGACTTCGTCGGCTGCTGGGTCTGGGGGAGGACGGGGAAGTCCTCGAACCGGCGTAGGGGCGCGGTGGCGGGTGGATCGGGCCCATGGAGGACGACGGGGACACCTCGGCGGCTACCTCACCGGCATCGGGCAAAAAGACCACAACAAACCTCTTTTTGGCCATTGGCTACTCGAGCTCCTCGACACACAGGCAGAGGTTGAGGATGGAGGCGTCGGCGATGGCGGCGACCTACCAATGGTTTCTAGGGTTGTGTGTGTCTTTGTGAGCGGAGGTTGTGTTTGAGGAAATAATGCTACAACTGAAAATTTTACTAGGCGGGAGTAACAAGGCGGGCCTACTGAAAATTTGGATCAAGGGTGAGCAGATATTTTTGAGATTGCGAGGGATGCAGAGGCGGGAGTAAAATGCCGGGGCTACTGCAAATTTGAATCAAGGTACTGAAGCAGAGCGGGAGTAACAGACATCGCACATGGTCCGCACATACTAATCGTGTGCTATCAAGCATTAAAACCTTCCAGGCGGTAGATATTTTCGAGATTGCGAGGGATGCAGAGGTGGGAGTTTTGGGGGAGCGACCTAGTGTGCTTGACATGCCGGCTGTGGACTGTAGCCGATGCACCTTCTCGCATAAGCCATAGGCGTACTATACACCGACGGTGCTCCAATATATTTTGTACTACATCTCACACGGTTGGTGAGAATGAACTATGTGCGATCCACTTGATTTGAATTACAAAATGGGGTCACGCCGGCAATGGACGGTGTTTGAATTGCTAGACGTTTTATCTGCAATGAACATGCAACTATATGTGTGTCGTAAAAGAATTGAAATTATTCAGGGTCCGTTTGGACATTTCATACATTAAACTGGTTTTCTAGCCATTTCAGGTGCACAATTCAAAATTAAACTACATGCACATGCTCTGGTGCATACAAATTGGTTGAAAAATCCAATATGTGTCCTTCAGTGCATGCTTAGGTCCCATGGAAGAAATGGGAATGATTTTTTCGGGGTTCGTTTGGCCTTTTTTATACATTAACTGGGTTTTCTAGGCATTTTATGTGCATAATTCAAATTTGAATTACATGCACATGCTCCAGTGCATATAAATTGGTTGAAAAATCAAATCTATGTTCTTGGGTGCATGCTTAGGTCCCATGCAAGAAATGGGAATGAATTTCAAACACCAAGGCACCGTTGATTGCCGGCAAAACATTGAGATGCCTCATTTTTAAATTCTAGTAAATCCAAAACTCGTCTGAAGTTCATGAAACTCGGCATGCTATCATGGAGTGGCATCAACATGTCGTGTTAAAAAATTTGTCCCATTTGGGGCAGGTTTGGGTATATGCTTCTCACAAACCAGATCTTCTCACAACAAGCATGATGGTTTCGGTAGAGAACATCCCATCTTTGGGGATGAAACAATATCCATTGCCTCTTATTGCTTTAAAAAAAAATTCTCATGTCAACATAGAACAACAGGAGTGTTGTGTCAATTTTTGGGATTTTTTGGGGTTCGTTTGGACATTTTTATGCATCAACTGATTTTTCAATGCATTTATGTGCATAATTCGAATTTGAACTACATGCACATGCTCCAGTGTATATAAATTGGTTGAAAAAACAAATATGTATCCTTGGGTGCATGCTTAGGTCCCATTCAAGAAATGGGAATGAATTTCAAACACCAGGGCACCGTTGATTGCCAGCAAAACATTGAGATGCCTCGTTTTTAAATTCTAGTAAATTCAAAACTCGTCTAAAATTCATGAAACTTGGCATTCTTTCATGGATCAGCATCAACGTGCTGTGGTAAATTTTTTGTCCCGTTTGGGGTAGGTTTGGGTATATGCTTCTCACAAACCAGAGCTTCTCACAACAAGCATCATGATTTCGGTGGGGAACGTCCCACCTTTGGGGACGAAACGATATCCACTACCTCTTATTGCTTCCAAGAAATTGTCGTGTCAACATAGAACAACATGAGTGTTGTGTCAACTTTTGTGATTTTTGGTGGTTCTTTTGGACGTTTTATGCATTTACCGAGTTTTCAATGCATTTATGTGCATAATTCAAATTTGAACTACATGCACACGCTCTAGTGCATATAAATTGGTTCAAAAATCAAATCTGTGTCCTTGGGTGCATGCTTAGGTCCCATGCAAGAAATGGGAATGAATTTCAAACACCTGGGCACCGTTGATTGCCGACAAAACATTGAGATGCCTGGTTTTTAAATTCTACTAAATTGAAAACTTGTCCGAAATTCATGAAACTTGGCATGCTATCATGGAATGGCACCCAACATGATGTGATATTTTTCGTGTCCATTTTAAGAGAAGGCGCACTCGAATAATGACAGCCAACAAAGGCATTTTGAAAAAATAACTGCCACATTAATATCTCAAACGTGCTTATCCGTGGTGACAATGGGATATCATGTGATCCACTTGATGTATGTTTTGGTGATCAACTTGCGAGTTCCGTGACCTCGTGAACTTATGCATAGGGGTTAGCACACGTTTTCGTCTTGACTCTCCGGTAGAAACTTTGGGGCACTCTTTGAAGTTCTTTATGTTGGTTGAATAGATGAATCTGAGGTTGTGTGATGCATATCATATAATCATACCCATGGATACTTGAGGTGACATTGGAGTATCTAGGTGACATTAGGGTTTTGGTTTATTTGTATCTTAAGGTGTTATTCCAGCACTAATACCTCCCCCCTTTAGTCCCGGTTCAATCCAGAACCGGGACTAAAGGCCCTCCACGTGGCCGGTCCACCTTTAGTCCCGGTTGGTAACACCAACCGGTACTAAAGGAAATTTCCTGATTTTTTTTTGAAATTTTTTTTTGATTTTTTTTTTGAAATTTTTTTTTGAATTATTTTAACCTCTAATCTCTAATCACCCCTCATCACTGCTCAATTTAATCTCTAATCACCCCTCATCATTCCAAATCATCTCACTTCCCGAACGGTCACCCATCCTCTCACTACTCCAGCCTGAGCACGCTTAACTTCCGGGTTCTATTCTCCCTCGTTTCCAAGTCTGCATTTGTTGTTTTCCTGACAATAGTAAGATGTCAATCCTATTAACCCTCAGGAATTTAGCTTGAGCATGAAGTCACATATTTCACTGTTTGAGTTTAAAACTATTGTTCTAAAAAACAATAATTTTTTAGTAACACTAATATTTTTGAATAAGTAGTTTGACCATTGTTTGACCACAGTTTGACCATAGTTTGACCATAGTTTGACCAGATTTGACCAAAATTCAAAAAAGGTGAAATAATTATTTAATAACACTAATATTCTTGAATAATTATTTAGTAACACTAATACTTCTTGAATAAGTATTTAAAAAAACTGAAATTTAAAAAAACTGAAATTTGAGCATAACTTTTTTTCTTTTGGAATTTGAGGATTCTAGAAATTTGCAAACAGGCCGTAGGCCGTCTCCATCGGATGTAACTTTTCGAGTAGATGATTTTTCATATAAAAAACTTTTTCATCCGAGTTCGTATGCAAAAGTTATGCCCATTTTACAAATTCCAGAGAGATTCTGTAAATAAAGTCGAAATTCATATTTGTAAATTTTCCCAACAACTAGACCACATATCACATGTGAAACTTATTTTCTTTTATTTTTTTGACATTTCCATCATTTTCTTTTTTCTTAAAACTGAAAAGGCGGTCCACGGGGGGGGGGGGGGGGGGGGGGGGGGGGTAGAGTATGAAAATGGGACCTGTAGTACCGGTTCGTGGCACGAACCGGGACTAAAGGTCTCATCCCCATTAGTCCCGGTTCCTGCCTCAAACCGGGACTAAAGGTTTGATCTTTAGTCCCGGTTTGTGGCACGAACCGGGACCAATGGTTGTGGGCCAGGAGCGAGGCCCATTGGTCCCGGTTCATCCCACCAACCGGGACCAAAAGGTCCAGATGAACCGGGACTAATGCCTTAGCCGCACGAACCGGGACCAATGCTCACATTAGTCCCGGTTCTAGACTGAACCGGGACTAATGGGCTAAGCCGGCCTGGACCATAGCCCTGTTTTCTACTAGTGCATGGCCGCCTTCCTTCCTCTCCATTAATGGCGCCCGAGCCATTGTTTAATATGGGCGGCCTTACTGTTCATCTCCCATTCCCCCACCCCCGCACACCTCCACTGCCATGGCGCAGAATGATCATCTGCCACTAGTCTGCAAGTTTGGTGAAGTCGACTCCAAGCCGGAGGAGACAGAAAATAAGGAGGAATGGGGCCTCATGGACATCGCCCTGAACAAGCTGGCCGCGGCGGTTGCTGCCCCCGCTCCCATCCCAGCTCCCATCCCTATGCATGCGCCAGCGACCATCCCCGTAGGATTAACGGGCTGGTGATGACCCACATGTATAGGGGATCTATCGTAGTCCTCTCGATAAGTAAGAGTGTCGAACCCAACGAGGAGCAGAAGGAAATGATAAGAAATTTTCAGTAAGGTATTCTCTGCAAGCACTGAAATTATTGGTAACAGATAGTTTTGTGATAAGGTAATTTGTAACGGGTAAGAAGTAACAAAAGTAAACAAGGTGCAGAAAGGTGGCTCAATCCTTTTTGTAGCAAAGGACAAGCCTGAACAAACTCTTATATAAAGGAAAACGCTCCCGAGGACACATGGGAATTATCGTCAAGCTAGTTTTCATCATGTTCATATGATTCGCGTTCGGTACTTTGATAATTTGATATGTGGGTGGACCGGTGCTTGGGTACTGCCCTTCGTTGGACAAGCAACCCACTTATGATTAACCCCACCTTGGACCGGTGCTTGGGTACTGCCCTTCCTTGGACAGCTCCACTGGAGCCCTAGATTGGTTCCGCTAAGGTTCCGCCTCGTGGCGGCGGAGTTTCATCCCGTAAGCTTGCTTATGATTTTTTTCTCGGACAAAAGACCTCATATAGCAGAAGATGGGCAACGGAGGCCTGCCAGGGGTCCCACGAGGCAGGGGGCACGCCCAGGAGGTAGGGCGTGCCCCCCACCCTCGTGGATGGTGGGTGGCCCCCCTTTGGTGCTTTCTTCGCCCAATATTTTTTATATATTCCAAAATGTGCTCCTGTGAAGTTTCAAGACTTTTGGAGTTGTGTAGAATAGGTCTCTAATATTTGCTCCTTTTCCAGCCCAGAATTCCAGCTGTCGGCATTCTCCCTCTTCATGTAAACCTTGTAAAATAAGAGAGAATATGCATAAGTATTGTGACATAATGTGTAATAACAGCCCATAATGCAATAAATATTGATATAAAAGCATGATGCAAAATGGACGTATCAACTCCCCCAAGCTTAGACCTCGCTTGTTCTCAAGCGGAAACCGATATCGAAAAATATGACCACATGTTTAGAGATAGAGGTGTCGATAAAACAAAATACGGACATGAGAGCATCATGATCATTCTTATAACATCAACATATATATATACATATCGACAAAATACGGACATGAGAGCATCATGATCATTCTTATAACATCAACATATATATATACATATATATATAGTAATACTATTCATCACCCAGTATACATAATAAGTTATTCTTCACCCGAGGTAATCTTACGATCGTTCAATAAATAAATTATGTTTGGAATATAAATAGTTACATTTATATTGATTCACTACGTAAAATTTGCTATAAGAAAACAAAAAAATATGTTATAAGACCAGAAATATCGCATTATATGTATGTTTTACACTATGTTTTTACGTTCGTAATTTTACATAACATAAAATATTTTTTACAGTGGCTATATATTTTCTTACGTGCTCTTTTTACATATGAAATAAGACAAAATTTACGAAATCTAAAAATACGATGCACTAACGTCAAAATAGAGAGGGGGTGAAGAATAACTATTCATCACCCAGGGTGACGAATAGCGCGACCCTATATATATATATATATATATATATATATATATATACATAAACACTATTCTGATCACGGGATCAGAATAATATTCTGATCGCAACCTGACCTGCCCCGCTAGTAGTACGTTGAACTTCCCTGTGAACTAGGTTGAACTTCCGCCAACATTGCCCAAATGGGCTTGCGATATACCGTTGGAAAGCTATGGACCCCAATATCATGACCCAACTTAAATTTTTGGCAAAATATAAGCGGTTTAGGAGCAGTTTTGAAACCGTTTTTTCTTCGCAAAAAAACGTGAATCGTATTTTTGATCGCATTTCTAAACCGTTTGTCGGAATGAGCCATATAATATGGCGTTGGAAAGCTACTACAAAACCGCTCCTTCCACATGTTGAAAGTTTCTCTAATTCCCTATGCTTAAAGAGTAATTTGCAAAAAACATTAAATTTCATAAACCGAACAGTTGAGTTCGTTTTTTTGATGTCATTTCTAAACGGCTAATCCAATGGATGCATATGATATGGCATTGGAAAGCTTATGAAAATGTGCTACTTTTTCATCATGAAAGTTTTTTTTCTAATTTTGAATGGTTTAAGAGTAATTTAGAAAATGGTCCAAGTCCTACCGAGTTCGTATTTTCATGCTAATTTTTTAACCATGTGTCCGAGTGCAGCAAATGATATGGCATTGGAAAGCTTGAACAAATGCGAAACTTTTTGGTATGTATTGCTTCTCCCAATTCTTTACGGTTTTAAGTCAATTTCGAAAATGGAGAAAAATGTATTTTCGCCGTAATTTCTACAAACTTTATCGGAATTGGGCAAGTAATATACCGTTGAAAAGATATGGAAAATGCGAAACTTTTTCATGTTGATGGTTTTCACTGATTCTTAGCCGTTTTGAAGTAATTTCAAAAATGGTCGGATCATTCGTTCTGCCTCTATCGCGAAACAGATTCTTTGAAAATGCACCGCGTGAAGAACCTGAACTTCTCAGCATGTCTACCTGAACTTCACTCTATTTTCGATGTGCTTTTTTTTGCTCGCAGATCTCCATCCACTACTCGTAGTTCTCCATCCACTCCCCGAAATTCAACGAGTGATATACCGATGGAAAGCTGCTGTAAACACGCAACTTTCCCATGTTGATTATTTTCTCATACTCGCGATGGTTTTAAAAGTTTTTCATCTAAAATTCCTTTAGTGTAGTAGTTGAACTTCCAGTTGTTTTCACGTTGAACTTCTATGACGTATTTTTCCTTTGTAATTTTCTCATCCATTTTCGTCAGTGTTACACAAATGATTTTCCTTTTGTACAAACCTCTCTCACAATAATTTTTTTAACTTTCTTCGACCGACGACTTGAACTTATAACAACAAAACTTTTAGCCTTTGTTTTTTTATTCTTTTTTAATACAAAATGCACACCGTGTAATACGTGAACTTCTGGCAGTTATCAATCTGAACTTCTCTAGGTTACGTGAATATATCTGAGTTTTTTTTAATGATTTTTAATGTGATTTTCTTAATCCTTTTTATGAAATTTTGAAGCGCTTTATTATTAAAAGTTGAACTTCTTGTTATTTAATTTCTAAACTTTTTGTTTCCATTCTTTAATAACGAGAAAAATCTGAGTTTTCTATAATCATCGAACTTCTCCATCTTTTTAATATGGACTTACTGGTTTTATTTCTTAATCTTCTTTCACGAAATTTTGAGGCCCTCTATTATTAAAAGTTGAACTTCATGTTATTTAATTTTTGAACTTCTTGTTTCCATTCTTGAATAACAAGGAAAATCTGAGTTTTCTATAATCATCGAACTTCTCCATCTTTTTAATATGGACTTCCTGGTTTTATTTATTAATCTTTATATGGATTTTGAGGCGCTCTATTTTTAAAAGTTGACCTTCTTGTTATTTTTTTGAACTTCTTGTTTCCATTCTTTAATAACGAGGAAAATCTGAGTTTTCTATAATCATCGAACTTATCCATCATTTTAATATGGACTTCCTGGTTTTATTTCTTTAATCCTTTTTATGAAATTTTGAAGTGCTATATTTTTAAAAGTTTAACTTCTTGTTATTTTATTTTTGAATTTCTTGTTTCCATTATTTAATAACAAGGAAAAATCTGAGTTTTCTGTAATCATCGAAACTTCCCGCTGTTTTCAGTTTGAACTTCTACCACGCATTTTTGTTCGTAATTTCTCACCCATTCATCGGACTTGCCAATTACCTCTCTAACAACAAGTTTTTGAACTTCCCTGTGCTGAGCACCTGAACTTCTAGTAGCGAAATTTTTATACTTTAACTTTTTATTCTATTTTTCTCATATGAAAACACACACCATGCAGCACGTGAACTTCAGGCCGTTTTCAATTTGAACTTCTCTGTAAAAAAAATTGTCCCTAACTCCTAAAGCACTCGTCGATTTTTGAGCAAATGATTGCACTGGAAAGCATTTTTTTAACAAATCATGACTAGTTAACAACATATTTTGTACATGCTAAGACTTGTTTTGAATGATATACATAAAACATTCAAATTATATTATGGGAATAATGCGCATGATATACCATTGGAAAGATTATGTTTGAGAAGCAAATTTTTCCATCAATTTTTTCCAAATTCGTCTCCATTTATGGGTAGTTTTCAAAATGCCAAAAATAGCATTAATTCCTTTTTCTAGAGACAATGAACTCTTTTCGTTTTATTTAATTTGATCTTCTTACTTTTTTAGAAACGAGGAAAATTCATATTTAAAAAAAATGAAATTTCTATCTTTTTTAGTTTAACTAGTTGGTTTTGTTGTTAGAATGGGAAAGTCTTTTTTTAAGTAAAACTGACCTTTTTTTTATTTGAACTTCTCTATTTCATTTTTAGAAACAGAGAAATACATGTTTTTTACAATTTGAACTTCGATTTTTTTACAATTTGGACTTCGCGAAATTTCCTCGACGGGCGTCAAGGCAATGAACTTCGAGAGTAAACAATTTCTGGTTGAAGCTTTGTTTTTTTCTTGTTTTTCATGTCGTGTATGTTTTCTGTTCTTTTTCTTCTTTTTTGGACTTCCTTTTCTTCTAGTATTTGAACTTACTTGGTGTGTTGTAGTTTTTGAATTGAAACTAACATATCAAAAAAAATATTTTTTTTGCATCCATACATAGCGTTGAACTTCACGAAATAATACGAAACAAGAAACTGCACAACATGATGTTTTAGACCGATGTTTTTTCTGTTGTGTGTGGGCCAACTAAGTCCTCTCTTCTTTGTACACCACATACTTTAAAATATAGAGAAGAAAATCGCCAAATGATTTTTTCTATTGGTTACACACATGGGTACTAGCTTGACAGATTCTATCATTAACCGATGTATGTATCAGACCTCAGAGTGAGCTAGCTTTTGCTAGTTACTAGGTGCGCGCCCTGCCTAGATCAGAAACAACCAATCAACGACTTCTAAGTAGCATTTATTCTGAACTTTGATTACTATACACATGTATCTGAAAATCTACAAGATGTTTCAAATTCAGGTTTTACCTCTATGCGCCAGGCCCGAGCGGACGTATGTTGTTTAGATTCGGAACAAAGACATGATAAATGACTAATGGGAACCAACTTGACATAACACTTAGATGGAACATAGAGCGGGCAACAAAAGCGTACAGGAAATATCGACACAACTAGCAGCAGAAACGAGCAACCAAGCAGTGTCGAACTGCAGGTCGAGACCTCGTGCAACTGCAGGTCGAGACCACCCATCTAATTCTAGGATTAGCACTCCGGTTTGACCTGACACGATCTGCCTTCTTTTTTGCTCCAACTTCTTGAGTCGACCTGCCACGAACTTTGTGTTTGACCTGCTGACGAGTGCAATTCGGGAGGAGCAGACCACCGCGGCTGCCGGTGACGCAGGAGGTACTCAGGAGGTATTGCACTAGTGGTGGGGGAAGCCGGTCAGAGGAGGATCCTCCGTGGATCAGAGTAGTGGGGAGTGACCTGTCAGTGAGGAGTAGCAACGGGAGGGGGGTAGCCATCATGGCAGTAGAAGGAAGGGAGAAGCCATGGTGGCTACGACGGCAACTAGTGAAAGAGAAAGATGGCGGCGGCGCGTGGGGAGGAAGATGGCGGCGGCGACATGAGGGGAAGGGGTGTAGGGGAAGCTGAAGGCCACGGCGGCACCTGGACTTGGAGGTCTCCGGCGGTGTTTGGACAACCACGGCCCGACAGCTACATGATACATCTCCAACGTATCTATAATTTTTGATTGCTCCATGCTATATTATCTACTGTTTTGGGCAATATTGGGCATTATTTTCCACTTTTATATTACTTTTGGGACTAACCTATTTACCTGAGGCCCATCCCAGATTTGCTGTTTTATGCCTATTTCAGTGTTGTGAAGAAAAAGAATATAAGACGGAGTCGAAACCGAACGAAATCAACTGGAGAAGTTATTTTTGGAAGGAAACACACCTGATGAACTTGGACCCCACGTCAGGGGAGACACGAGGTGCTCACGAGGGTGGGGGGCGCCCCCCTAGGACGCGCCCCCTGTCTCGTGGGACCCCCGTGGCTCCTCCGACGTCCTCCCTGCACCCATATATACCCACATGACCTAAAACTTCCAGAACAAAAGATAGACCGGGAGTTCCGCCACCAGAAGCCTCCGTAGCCACCAAAAACCAATCTAGACCCGTTTCGGCACCCTGCCGGAGAGGGAAATCCCTCACCGGTGGCCATCTTCATCATCCCGGTGCTCTCCATGACGAGGAGGGAGTAGTTCTCCCTCGGGGCTGAGGGTATGTACCAGTAGCTAAGTGTTTGATCTCTCTCTCTCTCTCGTGTTATTGAGATGATACGATCTTGATGTACCGCGAGCTTTGCTATTGTATTTGGATCCTATGATGTTTCTTCCCCCCTCTTCTCTCTTGTAATGAATTGAGTTTTCCCCTTGAAGTAATCTTATCGGATTGAGTCTTTAAAGACTTGAGAACACTTGATGTATGTCTTGCCGTGGATATCTATGGTGACAATGGGATACCACATGCCACTTGATGTATGTTTTGGTGACCAACTTGCGGGTTTCGCCCATTAACCTATGCATAGGGGTTGGCACACGTTTTCGTCGTGATTCTCCGGTAGAACTTTGGGGCACTCTTTGAGGTCCTTTGTGTTGGTTGAATAGATGAATCTGAGATTGTGTGATGCATATCGTATAATCATGCCCACGGATACTTGAGGTGACACTGGAGTATCTAGGTGACATTAGGGTTTTGGTTGATTTGTATCTTAAGGTGTTATTCTAGTACGAACTATAGGGCTGTTTGTGACAGTTATAGGAATAGCCCAAAGGATTGATTGGAAAGAATAACTTTGAGGTGGTTTCATACCCTACCATAATATCTTCGTTCGTTCTCTGCTATTAGTGACTTTGGAGTGACTCTTGGTTGCATGTTGAGGGATGGTTATGTGATCCAATTATGTTAGTATTGTTGAGGGAACTTACACTAGCGAAAGTATGAACCCTAGGCCTTGTTTCAACACATTGGAATACCGTTTACACTCACTTTTATCACTTGCTACCTTGCTGTTTTTATAATTTCATATTACAAATACCTTTATCTACTATCCATATTGCACTTGTATCACCATCTCTCCGCCGAACTAGTGCACCTATACAATTTACCATTGTATTGGGTGTGTTGGGGACACAAGAGACTCTTTGTTATTTGGTTGCAGGGTTGCTTGATAGAGACCATCTTCATCCTACGCCTCCTACGGATTGATAAACCTTAGGTCATCCACTTGAGGGAAATTTGCTACTGTCCTACAAACCTCTGCACTTGGAGGCCCAACAACGTCTACAAGAATAAGGTTGTGTAGTAGACATCAAGCTCTTTTCTGGCGCCGTTGCCGGGGAGGTGAGTGCTTGAAGGTATATCTTTAGATCTTGCAATCGAGTCTTTTAGTTTCTTGTTTTATCACTAGTTTAGTTTATAAAAGAAGACTAAAAAAATGGAATTGAGTTTGTCTCATACGCTTCACCTTTTTAATATCTTTCGTGAGTATGATGGAAAGGATAATTGTGCTCAAGTGCTAGAAGAAGAAATCTATAAAATGTTTGTCACTAAATATTTGAACAATGAGCATGATTGCAATGTTGTTAGTATGAATTGCTTGAATATCCATGATGCTAATGATATGAAAAGCCATAAGCTTGGGGAAGATATGTTTGATGAAGATGGTATTTTTGTCCCCCAAGCTTTGATGAGCAAATTTCTTATGATGAAAGCATGCCTCCTATCTATGATGATTATTGTGATGACACGTATGCTTTAAAGAATAATGATAACCATGAAACTTGTCATCTTGATCTTAATTTTCAATCACATGATAGTTACTTTGTTGAGTTTGCTCCCACTATTATTCATGAGAAGAAATTTGCTTATGTGGAGAGTAGTAAATTTTCTATGCTTGTAGATCATGAAAAGAATGCTTTAGGTGCTGGTTATATTGTTGAATTCATTCATGATGCTACTGAAAATTATTATGAGGGAGTAATATATATGCTTGTTGGAATTGCAATAATATCAAGTTTCCTCTCTATGTGTTGAAAATCTTGAAGTTATGCTTGTTTTGCCTTCCTATGCTAGTTGATTATTGTTCTCATAAGTTGTTTGCTCACAAAATCCCTATGCATAGGAAGTGGGTTAGACTTAAATGTGCTAGTCATATTCTTCATGATGCTCTCTTTATGTTACAATTCTTATCCTTTATGTGAGCATCGTTGAAATCATCATGCCTAGCTAGGGGCATTAAACGATAGCGCTTGTTGGGAGGCAACCCAATTTTATTTTTGTTACTAGATTTTTGCTCCTGTTTAGTAATAAATAATTCATCTAGCCTCTGTTTAGATGTGGTTTTATGCTTTTAATTAGTGTTTGTGCCAAGCAGAACCTTTGGGAAGTCTTGGGGAGCGTCTTGTTGATCATGCTGTAAAAAACAGAAACTTTAGCGCTCACGAGAATTGCTGCCATTTTTATTTGGAGAGTGCTATTTAGTTAATTCTTCTTGCAGATGATTAATAGATAAATTTCCTCAGGTTCAGCAATTTATTTGAGAATTTTATGAGTTCCAGAAGTATACGTTTGATCCAGATTACTACAGACTGTTCTGTTTTTGACAGATTCTGTTTTCTTTGTGTTGTTTGCTTATTTTGATGAATCTATGAGTAGTATCGGAACGTATGAACAATAGAGAAGTTGGAATACAGTAGATATAACACCAATATAAATAAAGAATGAGTTCATTACATTACCTTGAAGTGGTGATTTATTTTCTTATACTAACGGAGCTTACGAGTTTTCTGTTAAGTTTTGTCTTGTGAAGTTTTCAAGTTTTGGGTAAGGATTCGATGGACTATGGAATAAGGAGTGGAAAGAGCTTAAGCTTGGAGATGCCCATGGCACCCCAAGGTAATATTCAATGATAGACAAGAGCCTAAGCTTGGGGATGCCCCGGAACACATCCCCTCTTTCGTCTACTTCCATCGGTAACTTTACTTGGAGCTATATTTTAATTTGCCACATGATATGTGTTTTGCTTGGAGCGTCAATTTATTTTGTTAGGATTTGCTTGCTATTATTTAGAGCAATGTTTTGCATCTTTTATTCCAATAAAAATGCATTGATAGTCTTTACTATGTCTATGTTACAAGTCTTCATGTTGCTGTTTGAAAACAGAAACACTACAAAAAAAGACACATCCGTGACATTTTGGGCCGAACGAAATTTTTTCTGTCATACATATGACACTTCTATGACGATAATTGTGACAAAACCCAGTATCATCATAGATGTTGTGGGCTCCTAGTTCTATGACAAAAAATCATGACAGAAAATGGGCTTTTCGTCCTGGGCGGGCCGGAGACGCAGTTGCATGACATTCTTTGGGCCGTCCATGATGGAAAAAACCATGGTAGAAGCGTGGGGGAGGAAAATTTAGGGGAGTTCCCAGTTACGGTGGGAGGTTGGGGGCCAAGCGATGATGCTTCTCTCGTACACGTACGCGCGTTTGTGCGAGGCGTTGGCTCTAACTGAACCCGAGCGAGGCGTTGGGCTCTAGCTGAACCCGAGCGATTGCACTGCAAGCTATGCGTTACTGAACCCGAGCGATCGATCGATGGCTGTTAACTGAACCCGATCGAGCGATTCCTTGGCTACTGCTGCTAACTGAAGCCGATCGATGGGATGAACAGTGAGCGTTGCGTGAGGGGGGGGGTTGGATGAACAGTGAGCGGTGGCGTTGCCTCTGGATGAACAGGACCCCGTGGTGTGGTGGAGGGCTGGATGAACAGTAGACGGTGGAGGGGTGCCCGTGGAGGGGTGGATGAACAGGATCCTGTGGTGTGGAGGGCAGGATGAATAGTAGACGGTGGAGGGGTGCCCGTGCAGGGGTGGTTGAACAGGACCCCATGGTGTGCAGGGCTGGATGAACAGTAGACGGTGGAGGGGTGGTTGAACAGTAGCCGGTGGAGTAGCGCGCGGTGGAGGCTGGATGAACAGGAGCCCGTGGAGGCTGGAGGAGGTCGACGGTGGATGAACAGTAGCTCATGGAGGCTGGAGGGGGTCGACGGTGGAGATGAACAATATCCCGTGGAGTCCCGTTTTGCGGTACGCCACACCCCTCCCGATGAACAGGACCCCAGTTTCGACCGTAGCGCTCCAACACAAGTCCGTTTCCTCCATTTTGCGGTATGCCACACCCCTCCCGATCAACACGACCCCCGTTTCGACCGTAGGAGGTCTGTTTCCTCCGTTTTGCGGTACGCCACACCCCTCCCGATCAACAGGACCCCCGTTTCGACCGTAGGAGGTCCGTTTCCTCCGTTTTGCGGTACGCCACACCCCTCCCGATCAACAGGACCCCTGTTTCGACCATAGGAGGTCCGTTTCCTCCGTTGTGCGGTACGCCAGGCCTAGTTTCCATCGCCTCTTCTGTCCAAGCCCTCCCGATGAACACGACCACACATTCCATTTCGACCCATGAACACGACGACGACGTTGTTTCTCCGTTCCGACCCAGCCATGTACACGAGCCCTCACCGTATGTATGCGCGAGTAGGCATTCGAGACCCCGCCCGTATGTACACATACGTGGCCATATTTCTTTCTTGCACCCTGGCCGCCTCTACTACGACACGTGCGCGCCTCTACATCCACCAGCATATATGTACGCACACGTTCGCGACCAGAATGACAACGCTACGTATGCTTCGACCAGGTGGGTCCCAACTGTTAGGCACTTCCTTGCCTGCGAAGATGTAGCTGTTGGGTCCCAGCAGTAAGGGGGGCGAAATACAGTGGCCCGTCCGGTGGGTCCCCGCTGTCAGGTGGAGGAATAATTATTTTGCACGTAATAAGGAGACACTTCCTTGCTGCGGCCGTGTACCCAGCTGTCAGCCTCTCCACGTATAGTCCACGTCCGATGGAAGTCGTTCCTTGACCACATTGACCACGTCGCCCCGAGAGCACCAGGGCGGTGGACGACGGCGAGGCCTAGGAAGGGGATGACGCGGAGCCGGGGAAGACGCGGCAGTGGATGCCCACGCGTAGAGGAGTACGAGGGTTCACTTGTTCACTGCGGTGTGAGGCTGCCGTTGCCGCAGAATAACAAGGGGTGTGGGTGAGTAGACGGATGTCCTGGCCAGCGGTGGGAGTAGTAGGGGGCGGTGAGGTCTCTGCCGCATCGCAGCCGGCCATGGGAGGCAGGAGCGCGAGGCACGACCGGCGCTGGTTTGGGCGGCTGGAGCAAGAAGACCAGAGGTTGAAGAAGCACTACGGCCGTTGGATGGACATCATACGGTCACTGGAGCTAGAATCGTGCATATTCACTAAGTTGACAAAGCCCTCCGTCCCCGTCAACTTAGTAGGCCCACAAGTCAGCCTCCCAGCAAGGTGGGTCCCAGCTAGCTGGGGGAGTATTCATTTTTTTATGCGTAATAAGGAGGCACTTCCGGTGGGTCCGAGCTGACAACAGGGGGAACGTTTTTTTCGCGAAATACGGTGGCCCGTCCGATGGGTCCAAGCAGTTAGGGGGAAACGATTTTTTTCGCAAAATACTGGTGGCCCGTCCGGTGGGTCCCTGCCGTCAGGTGGAGGAATAATTATTTGCTGCATAATAAGGAGGCACTTCCTTGCGGCTGCTGTGGACCCAGCTGTCAGCCTCTCCACGTACAGTATTCTTCCGATGGAATTTGGTCGTTGACCACATTGACCACGGCGCGCCGACAGCACCACGGCGGTGGATGACGGCGAGGCCTAGGAAGGGGACGACGCGGAGCCGGGGAAGACGCGGTAGTGGATGCCCACGCGGAGAGGAGTACGAGGGTTCACTGGTTCGGGTGCGCTGCCGTCGCCGCAGAATAATAGGGGGTGTGGGTGAGTGGATTGGTGGGATGGCCTAGCCAGTGGTGGGTGTAGTATGGGGGAGGTGAGGCCTCCGCGGTAGCACAGCCGGCCACGGGAGGCGGGAGCAGGCGGCACGACCGACGCTGGTTTGGGCGGCTGGAGCAAGAAGACCAGAGGTTGAAGAAGCACTACGGCCGTTGGATGGACATCGTACGGTCAGTCGAGCTAGAATCATGCATATTGACTAAGTTGACAAAGCCCTTCGTCCCCGTCAACTTAGTAGGCCCACTATACTGGGTCCCAGCTAGCAGGGGGAGTATTCATCTTTTTGTGCGTAATAAGGAGGAACTTCCTTGCGTGCGAAGATATAGCTGGTGGGTCCGAGCTGTCAGCGGCAGTAACATTTTTTTTGCGAAATACAAAGGCCGTTTCGGTGGGTCCCAGATGTTAGGTGGAGGAAATCATTAGTTTGCGCGTAATAAGGAGGCATTTCCTTACGTGTGGCCGTGGACCCAGCTGTCACCCTCTCCATGTACAGTGCACTTCAGATGCATGTCGATCGTTGACCACGCTGACCACGCCACGCCGAGAGCACCAGGGCGGTGGACGACGGCGAGGCCTAGGAAGGTAACCACACGGAGGCAGGGAAGACTCGGCCATTTTTTTTGTTTCCCACACGGAGGGGAGTACGATTGTATGAGGGTTTACTGGTTCGTCTGCCGTCGCCGGAGAATAACAACAGGTGTGGGTGAGTAGAGGGATGGCTAGGCCAGCGATGGGAGTACGGTGGGGCGGTGAGGCCTGCGCGGCAGCACAACCGGCCACGGGGAGGAGGGAGCAGGCAGTCCCGCCGGCGCTTGTTTGAGCGGCTGGAGCAGGAAGAGCAGAGATTGAAGAAGCACGACGGCCGTTGGATGGACATCCAAGAGTATACAGGCCATCTGTGGAAAGCCTCAAATCTGTGGAAAACAGCATACAACCCATCTGCCATTATTTCAAATAATTTACAGCCCATTTGCTAATTCTTACGGGTTTTTTGGAGCGCATATTCTTTATGTTAGCATTACGGCCCATATTGTGGCCACGGTTAAAAAATTATACGAAATTTTGCATATGTCGGTGCGGTCTGAACTGTTTTTAATCCCGAAATTTCGAGTCACGTGCAGACTGATTTTAAAAATAAATGTATATCAATATAAAATCCAATAAATTGTCCACGCATAAAAATCAATGCAATTTAAAATCTCGAAATGAAAAAAAGATATTTGAAAATAATTGCCGGTTTGATGTGTTTTAAAAATGTACAGCCAATTTCTCATTACTGATAGGCCATTTTCTCCGCCAGCCGAATGATGCTCTCCTCGTCTTGAAAGATTTGCAGCCCAACATTCCTGATAAAGAGACTTACTTGACAAATCACAAAAAAACTGAGCTAGCCATTTTCAGAAAGAATAAAAAACTACTGGGCTGGTCTGTGGTTAACATAAAAGAAAAGGCTGTCTAGACAGGGCAGAGTGTCCCACATAGCCCAGTTGACACCCTGCTTCTGTCTCAAAAACAAATTAGATAAATGCCACTCCAATTAGGGCGATTCATAAAAATGCCACTGCAATTTCCAAAATTTGAAAAATGCCACTATAATTTTTGCAAACTTTGAAAAACGCCACTGCAGTTTGCAAACTTTGAAAAACGCCACTCCAGACTTCGAAAAATGCCACTAGAAATGGCATGAAATGGCATTTTTCAAAGTTTGGAAATTGCAGTGGCATTTCTCGGATACACCAGATTTGGAGTGACATTTATCAAATTAACCGGAAACAAAAATAACTGGGCGAGCTATTGGGTCCCTGGTGTCAGCCGCTCGTTGTGCAATTCTCTCGTTTATTGACTACGTTGACAATGGCATGGGACCAAGATGTCAGAAATCCACTAGGAGGAGCCATTTTTTTATTGGCTTGAAATAAGGAGGCACTTGCTTGCGTACTGCCATGACCTTGGCGGGTCCCTGCTGTCATCCTCTCCACGTACAATCATCTCCTGATTGTGTACGCGTCAACTTGCTAGGCCCACAAGTCAGCCTCTAAACCGTGGAGGACAAATACAACCCATTTAAAAAAATAACAGCCCATTCCATACGTTCAAACGGAAAGTTCAACATTCAGACCAAAGTAACAGGTCTGATCCACATATAGAGTACTGAACTTCCACGTTGACAACCATCATAGCCAAGTTAACTATCTACTCCCACTAACACTCTAGTAGCGTACAAGTACTAACTTACTCTTAGCTAACTAGACGATGCTGGCCGCCATATGCTGTCCATGCTAAACGCCGGCACTGGCGTCCACCGCCTCGCCTCGGACTTGCCAGAGGTGCGATAGGAGGCACTTGCTTGCATACGTGCTTGTCAGTTTCTTCAGAGGTAGACATTTTTATTCAAAAAACTGCCACTTCGCATCTTGCGTCGCAAATAAAACTGCCAGGAGCGCATTTGTAGGCTAGCTAGTGATCGATCAGTAACTTGTAAACACTGAGCGAACAGAAATAAGTAACTATTAATGCATCTCAATGATTCACAGATCATATACAAATATGTAGCTCCAAAAGCAAAGATCAGCCACTTCGGATCTTGCGTCGCAACTAAAACTAACTAGTACGATTCCCATACATAAGATCAACATGTTAATGCATCTCAATGACTCATAGATCATATACAAATATGTAGCTCCAAAAGCAAAGATCTAGAAAAAACATCTGTTCTTCCTACTAACATGGATGCTTCTATTGGCCAACATTCAGTACAGACTGAAAGATAAATTCGTTTGTGAAGTCTACAATTCCTCTTGCAAACATAAGTGGTTTCACCAACAGCTGTAACCATGAGAATAAACCAGACATGATGGAGGAACATGCACTGCAATATGATTTGGTCTTCCCTCGATCACACTGCGAGACTATTTTCGGAAAACAAACTTTAACTTAGGCAAAATGATGTCCATTGTATAATCAGACCAAAGCAATGAAGCACCTAGTGTTGGCCAATAAATAGTACAGTACTACTTTTCTGCAATCCATGAAGTGACTATCAATCTTTCTGTGTCTATTTTCAAATGGCACTGCATGCAGTGACTATACTATTCTCTTGTGCAGTTCAACCAAAATTGCGGGCACTTTGTTGGTTTGCCAAATAGCAACGGGCAGACATCTCTGTTCGCACAAATATCAAGCAGCTAGTAAACATATACCACACCTTGTATTTTCTGTTTAAACATGTCTCTTCCGCTTAGCATCTGTCATGTTCTGCACTGGACAATCTGATACAGTTATGTTTTGCCCTGGACAATTTCATACTGAATTGATTTGCTGGTTCAGAGCAGAAATATAGCGCCTATTCTTCATCAGACCAAGGATATCCATGTTCGTAGTGATGGAAGAGGTGAAATCGATACAACCGAAATTGAGCATCCAATCATTGAATCTTGTCCCGCACCTCCAATGTAGGTCCACCCTGCCAATAAGTTCGCATGCAAACCACTAGTATTACTATCTAATGACAGTACAAAAAGAGTAGCAAGATAGTAGCAAACCATGTACCTTCATGATGGCTCATAGTGCCACCAATTGGATATAAAGGTTGGGAATAAACATGCTCCTAATGTTGAACTAGTTGGACTTTTTGTGCAGTTCCACTAAAATCGAGCATCCCTGTTTGCATAGATATTGAAAGTGTGATTACTCTAAAAGTGGCACTAGTTGAAGCATAGACTCACAAATATAAGCATTCCAATTTCTTAATGGGAAAAGGTAGCAAGACAGTTTATAACCACCTGTTTCAAGGAATAAATAAAGCAACAACGACTGATGTGAGGAAGGCATACATAGTTTTTTCTGGAAAAGTGAGCCATTCCTGACCTTTCCTCTTCTTTTAAGCAAATTTTGTGCAGTTCTACTAAAATAAAATGCCATCACCGCCTTGACAATTCAGTGACACTGTACAAAAGGAAATGACTTAACATTACATCATGATATCAGGTATGTAGTCGACAGGCATTAGAGATAAACATACAGACCTCCTCAAGAGAACAGCAGGAGGAGGAGGTGCCCACTCTTGACCTTTCCTCTTGTCTTCATAATTGTCTGTGAAGTTTAACCAAAATAAAATGGCATCAGCGCCTTGGCATTTTGGTGACACTTAACAAAAAAATTAACTTATCTCATGAAAGTGAGGTATGTAATCTATAAGCATTAACAGTGCAAAAATCTGATGGGAGTAACAAGTTTCATCGTTGGTATACTGGTTGTGCAACAGCATTAGAATGCCTTAGAGCTGAAAAATCTTTAATACATCCACAATCAACAGCTAACCCTGAAATAATCCACTGATATTAAATGGCATTGCTTAAATTTATGGGTGGCATTAGACTGAGAGCGGCATTAGTTAAATGAGGCATCACTTTAGCTGTATCATTGCTTGACTTGACTGCTGGCGTTATACTAACAGCAAAAAAAGTGGCAATAAGAGCATGGGAGGCACCAGTATGATGTACCTCCACGGATGCAGAGTGGTGAGGGAGGTATGGTTGCCCAGAGCAACAAATATCCAGGCAGCATATGTGGATTACGGTCCCATTTTTGTTCTCTTTAGCCACCTTTTTCCTATGCGAGGACAACAAACTGATCGACCTGGTCATTCTCTATTGCGTTGTCATGCCTTTCTACCCTTCTTCAACCAAGAGACACGAGACTCGTTCCTTAGCTACTGATTTTCCCCTTTTCAACCTAGATGCGGGTTCGATGTGTACTCTCTTGGACAGTACAGTCTCCCTTCCTTTCCTTATTCAACACAGACATGGATTAGTCTGCATGAAGTAGGGTTTCCTTTAATAGTGCAAATTATGGTTTTCGTGTGCGTGGCCAGCAGAGTAGAGGATAGAAAATTGGGAAGATGATGGAGTGGAAAAAGATCCACATGCAACAATGTAGCAGATTGGGCAATAGAACAAGGTTATGGCTCGAAAAGAGGTAGCATACTTGAGGGTCGGCGGGAAGTGGCTTCGCTCGTGGTCGTTGTCCTCCGCACACACTACGGCAGCGAGCTTGCACTACTAGGGAAAAGGCTAGCAGCAGCGCGGGTTTTAGGCCTATCAGCAGCGCGGGTGCCCGCGCTACCAATAAGGCGCTACAACTAACTCTTAGTAGTAGCGCTGCCTGTACCCGCGCTACCACTATTGACTATAGCAGCAACGCTTTTCAGGAACATGCTGCTATTACTTAGCTGTAGCGATTTCCCGGTCCAGCGCTACTGTTATATCTTTCACCATTTCCCATTCCAGCTTCGATAAACTGCAATTTCCAGATACTAGGTACTACTAGGTACTACTAGGTACTACTAGATATCAATTTCATAAAGCATTATAGGTACTAGGTAGTACTCCCTCGGTTCGAAATTACTCGTCGTGGTTTTAGTTCAAATTTGAACTCAAACCACGACGAGTAATTTGGAACCGAGGGAGTACTAGATAACAATTTTATATATACTCAACATGCATCCTCAAGAAGTACAAGGTGACATCGATGACAATCATCATATTTAGTTCTAGATGACATCGACGACGATCATCATATGCAGTTCTACATGATATCGACGACGATCATCATATGTAGTTCTAGATGATATAGCCACACACACATATGTAGTTCTAGATGATATCGACGACGATCATCATCCTCAAGCCTGGGCGGTGGGTGTTCCTGATAGTAATTAGGATGGCCTGTCCAGCACGAAGATTCTTGCCAACGAGGAATCTCTTCCACCCAACCGAGTTCAAGTGTGTGCGACCATCTGTGCCCATGCGGTAAGTACATGTGGTGACGGAGCCCCTTGCGGTAAGGCGTAGTCCAACTGAGCCTTCTTCATCAGGCTCGATACCACAACTCACAGATAGGTTCTTTGGCAATCTCTGAATAAGAAAAACATATCAATTAATAAATAGCCTCACACATACTCTTGCAAATATATTTCTATTAAGTCTAGATTTCTACACTATCAAAAGACACAGTACTACGCATTTGTACTAATTAATCATGAATTCTACTAATAAGTATATATATGGATTATCTACACTATTAATAGTTCCTTGGATTCTACACTAATAAGCATGTGATCAGACTCTACACTAAAGTATATCATCGACTAGATTCCATAAAGCATATCATTGGACTCTACACTAAGCATATCATCGGATTCACTAAGCATATAATCGGATAATTTGCATTTGTAAGTATAACAATAAAGTATATATATATATCATCAAATTACTACATGCAGTACGTATAACATACTAAATCAACTAGCATACTAAATCCACTAGCATACTAAATCAACTAAATCAAAATGTTCTAAATCAACTAGCCTACTAAATCAACTAAATCAACTAGCCTACTAAATAAACTAAATCAAAATGTTCTAAATCAACTAAATCAACTAGCCTACTAAATCAACTGAATCATATCAACTAAATCAAAATGTTACATATGAAAGCCTACTATATCAAAATGTATCAGGGAGGAGGGACAAGGAGGGGCGACTCGAGGAGGGAGAAGATAGTAGGATGGAGGAGGAAGGCGGAGCGAGGAGGGGCCGGCCGGCGGCGAGTGGAGGGAGGACGGATCGAGGAGGAAGGCGGAGCGAGGAGGGGGCGGCCAGCGGTGAGTGGAGGGAGGACGGAGGAGGAGGCCGGTACCGAGTCCAGAGAGGAGGATGAGGTGACAGCGGCGCAGATCGGGGGAGGGGCGACGGGGGAGGACCGGCGGCGCGGGGGGTGAGGAGGAGACAGTGAGTGTGTGTGAGTGTGATCTGTGGATGAGGCTAGTGAGTGGGGGGAGATGGAATGGAATAGCAGTAGCGCGCTATAGGTAAACGCGCTACTGCTAAACTACCTATCAGTAGCGCCTTTTGGCCTGAACGCGCTACTGCTATGTGTCAGTATGTAAAAATAGACATAGACATAAAAAATACGCTGCTGCTACGTTACGCTGAATGCGCTGAATGCTCATTGATTTTTGTAGTTAATTTAGCAGTAGCGATTATTGCCTGAATGCACTGCTGCTACGTTACGTTGCAGTAGCGCTATTTATTTTAACGCGCTGCTGCTATAACTGGCCTCGCGGCGGCGTCGTGGGAATTTTAGCAGTAGCGCTTCTTGGAGTGCACGCGCTACTGATAAACTTGTTTCAGCAGCGAGTTTCCATGGCCCACGCTACTGCTACTTAGCAGCAGCGCCTGATTTTAAAGGGCGCTGCTGGTAAAATTCTGTGTATAGGCTTTTCCCTAGTAGTGTTGGGGACGGAGGCCATCCCGCGCGGGCGCTAGGTTTGAGAGGACGGCCTTGTCGTCAGTGCGTGACCTCGCTCGCCGACGATGAGTGCGTCAACGCTGCACGTCCTTTTCTTCCCCGGTGGATCTGTGACCACCGGTGAGGAGGGAGAGAGGGGCCGTCTTTTTTAGATCTGGAGAGAGGGTGGTAGTGTGAGAAGCAAGTGTGCAGCCCTTAGCAAGAAAGCGCTGAAGCTCCAGCCTATATATATCTTTTTATACTACTATTACTGGAGGTGGGGTAGTGGTAGAGTAGTTTATTTTTTCTCTGCGTATAGTACCAGTTAGTCATGCTTCAAAACTGATCGGCACGCCATTAAAAAAATAAAGGTCGATAACTAATGCGGCACCTCGGGCCAATGCGGCCAGATCGCATTTTGCACGAGAAATTATACACCATGTTTCGTTGACATGTGGTCCCGTTCCAACATATCAGTGAGAGGACGGCGAGTAGTAGGAGTATTTCCGAACGGACGTGTAGGTCGGGGCGCCTCTTCGTGAACCGTGGCAAACTTGCAACCGTCCACCGACTCTTCGCCTTTCCCTCTCGATTTGGAACTGCTGTCGCACGCTCTTCCTCTCCCTCCTCCATTTTTCTTCAGCCCTTCACCCTTTCTTCTGCCATTGTTTGATTGTCTTCTCCATGGAGGGAACAAGCCGAAAACGACCTCGTTATTCTTGCCCCGATCTGAAAGATGACGTTGTGGAGGAACTCATTGATCGGTGCGATGTCATCACCTCGGCTAGCATGGCAGGTTCGTTCCAGCCCATTCTCGACTCAACTAATAACATCATTGCAAGGAACCCAAGGGTCAAGGAGCGGTTTGATCTCCCCTATCTTCTTCGCCGTGACCCTGATGACTGGCGCCGGCACGACAGAGGCCTCGCCCTGTGCAAGTTGATGCCGCTTGATAATGATACGTGTGATGTTAAGATGCCATCGCTTGAGGGCAAGGCTTGGGCGGGCGCAAATGGAGATTGGGTTGTTTACATTGGGTCCAACTGCGAGTGGGAACTTGTGAATGTGTACACTCGTCACCGGGTTCCACTTCCAAAAATCTCAGCACACTGCCCAGAGGTTGAGCACACCGGTAATGTACACACGTTCAAATATGATCATGGTGACTGTCGTTTACGGAAGATAGCAATTTGTCGAGTTCCCAACCGCTCTTGGAATTACAAAAACTATGATGTTGTTGCTATCTTCGACAAGCTTGTTGCCGTCCTTGATGGTTTCACTCGATGGATATTGCTCAAAAATCAGTTTCTGTACATGGATGAGTAATGTGATGCAATTGAATACGAGCGCCTTGTGTTTGCTGCCACCACTCGTGGAACTGTTTTTGCATGGCATCCTCGTTGTTTCGGTACGTTTTTCTTCCATCGTAATTATAATTGTTTCATCCACATGCATGCGGGTTAGCAAGTTTCCCTTTACTAATTAACCATCTTCTTGTGTTTCCAAGGTCCTGTGAACATCCCACCACCTATACTTGAAGATTTTTATAACCAAGGGGAAGGTGACGATGGTTATGATCACGAGCATGAGGACGAGCAGCGCCGATATACTCTGTGACGCCTGGCAACTAATTCCGATGGATCACCTCTTCTTGTGTGTATACAGCCCATTGATGATGTTACTGCTAAGGAAGCAGGTGTAGTCTCCCATGGTCGCACTCTCCGGACCTATTCCAACACCCGTTGCATGGTATTCGGGATGGATACTAGGGTGCTAGCGCCAACTCCTTCTCCCTGGCACAGAATTGATAGTCTTGGGGAAAACTCGCTCTTCCTTGGACAAAACTATCCGATGATGGTGAAAGGCGATCCAACTGCTGTCTATACCTCGGAAATTTGGGTGGTTCCCTACTCTGGTACTGATATAGTAGGCCGCTTCAGCCTGGATGATCAGTCCTGCTCTGGTCTCCAGATCGACAACGGATGGCCCTTCCCAGAGAATCACTTGTGGTTCAAAGCAAGCGTTTCCAACGCTGCGGAATGGTTGAGTTGAAGTTCATTTCATGGCTTGTTATTTGTTGTTTGGTGAAAACTTTAGTATTTATAATGTATCCTCGTTGTCGATGTGGGTTGATGACCTATTGTACTATGTAATAAAATGATATGCTTGTGATAAACTTACTAAATTTATGAATGGCTTTCGAGTCGCTTCTCTGAGTGAGTGGTGCGACGAGGCAAAAAAATATTTTCCAAATACATAAATGTACATGCATTGCAACAGGTTATCGGATGAGGCCAATCAACAATATTAGTACACTATTTGTACTAGCTTCACATGCTTCGCGCGTCGGGCGGGTGTTTTTACTGTAGCCATATGTTAATGTGTTCGTTGTACGTAACCAGCACCTCGAATCCTCGATATACTAGTAGTATAGTATATAGTAGGAGTAAGTAGTAGGAGTAGTAGGGTGGCATGGGCCAGAACAAGCATTCACGTCTAGGAGTACGGCACACACCACCACCACGACATCCATCTGACACCATATTATTTCTTGGAGTCCGTGCGAGAGCAATCTCTTCAACCTCGTCGTTTCTCTAACTTCAGCCATCGCGCGGCGGGCGAGGTGGGGGTTTGCCGATAGTCGGTTTCCTTAACTGTGGTCCCACTTGTAAGGCCAACTCCAACGCATGACCCCAAACGGACCTCCGTTTTGCACGAACTCCAACGATAATTTTGACTACTCCTGTAGTAAGTTGGATTAGTGCCTTCTCGATGCATTCATTGTTGATCTGCGGAGGCTCGATCTTGCATGCTTCTTTCTTCTTCGAGTGTAAAGATGTAGACGTTGCTTCCTCGCATCTAGTCTCATGTCTAGCCTCTATTCTATACTAGGTAAAAGTGATAGAACATCTACTAAATTGCGCTCTATCAATATACGGATGTACTCTTCTTCCCAATACAGAAACTTGCATCCATTCTACTCCCTCCGTTGCACAATACTACATGCCTTCTATTTGTCAAAATATATATGTATCTAGACATGTCTTAGTATATAGGTACATCCATTTTTGGACAAATGGAAGTCAAGTATTTTGGAACGGAGGGAGTACACAATAAATTTTTTAAGTTAGCACAACTAGTCTAATCCGAGAGCAGAACCGAAGATTTGGTCGGGTTCTTCCTCCTTTTGCCGACACGTGGGACATCCAGCATCCAGGTCGTGTCATGAAAGAAAATAGAGTGGAAGTTGAAGCCACGAGATGTGCATCTTGGTTTAAACTGTAAATAGAATCTTACTACTCTTAAGTAACTCCAAAAGCGGCCACCGAAGATCTTTATTGGATTTGTTTTTCATCACTAGCACGTCGAGGTGAAAGATGTGCAGGTTTAGTGGGTCCTCTTGCATTTTCACTAACATGTGGGGCCGCATGTGAGCAAATAGACGATGGGCTCCGCGCGTCCGCTGGCTGGCTGAGAAGAGAGATAGAGGAGAGCTGAGCACGGACTGCAGGAAATTTATTCTACGTACCTCGATATAGGCTCGATATAGTGTGGTGGCATGGGACATAACTAGCATTCACGTCGAGCAGTACCGCACACACCACCCACACGAGTCCCATCCGACACCAATTTTCTTGGAGTCCGTGCTACATCCATCTCTTCTCCCTGCTGTCCTCTTTTCTCAGCCATCGCACGGTGGGCGGGGTGGGGGTTTGCCGATAGTTAGTTTGCTCAACTGCGGTCCCACTTGTAAGTGAAAATGCAACACCGCACGCAGTCCCACTTGAGCGGCATGCCGGACCAACCGTGTGGGGGTGCGACGCGAACACGGCAGGCTTTTCCTTTTGAACTCGGAACTTGTAAATTTTGGTTCTGCTCCATGGCACGACCGATAGATAGAAAATAACGATTTTGCCTAGAGTAATGAGAAGTTTGCTTCTGGCGCCGTTCATGCATGGAGTACGTACGAAAATTATGAAGTTGATGCGAAAGGTAAGATAATTACTGTAGTATCATATACTACTACATGGATTTGATGGAAGGATAAAAATACATACGGATCCATCAACGTTCAACGACATCCTCACGCCCTAGTGCGCCGGGTCACCAACCGACGTGTGAGGAGCAGCGGCGTTGGCGGCGAGCTCAACGTGCTTCTAAACAGTGCCGTCCAAGGTTGCCCTGCGCTCCAAGAAGGCCAGCGTCCTATCGTCCTCCTCTTGCATGTACTAGTCCTTGTGGACGATTTGCGCATAGACGTGGGTGATTATGTCGATGGTGTCTTGCTTCAGGCTCTGCGCGGCGAGCGCGACCTCGAGGTGGACATTCTCCGGCGCGACAGCGGGCAGTCGTAGGGCCACCAGTGCGTCGAAGAGGTTGTTACCATAGTGGCCGTTGAGGGTGGCGGGCATCGCAGAGCCTGGGTACGTCGGCTGGAGGCTTACATCAAAGTCGTCCACAAGCTTCTTGACGACGGTGAACTTGTCGAGGAAACCGACGAGGACGTCGTCGAACAAGGATGCGAAGCTGTCGTCCAAGCGGCCCCTCGCCCTGGCGGCCTCAAGCAATACTACCTACCAGGCCGCAGGCCGGCGTCATGGACCATCTGGCCCAGCCGGCTGATGCTCGTGCTCATCGCCTCCATGGGTCTAGCGTAGCTTCTAGTCAACTGATCTTGCGATTCGAGTGATCACTCAGCCCTTGGTTAGCGTGCGTAGGTGCGTAGGATTTTGTACTAGTCCTCGGCCCTCTACTGCACCTGCCTTTGGCTGTATGATAGGTGGGCCAACCACCCCCTAGGGCCACATGTCATTCACCTCCTGACCCATCTCTCACACGCACCCTGCTAGTGTATATAGTCCCTCCTTTCCGGTTTATAGGGCTTATCTCAAAATTTTAGTTTTTCCATTTCATAAGGCTCAATTTGGTTGTTTTCCATCACATGTTCAGATTCCAAGGTGCATTAAATCATTGCATGCAAGTACTAAGAGAAAATTAACCAATGCATGTAATTTATGCATGCATGCATTGCAATTAATGCATTGGTAAACATACTTTTTTGAGGAAAACAAGAGCATTAATTGGGTGCTTTTGCAAACTACAAAAAGTATTCCACCACTCACCATCTACCTTGGTTGGTGAGAATTTTGAATTGAGCCTTATAAACCGGAAAGGAGGTAGTATATTGGTTTTCTTTTTCTCTCCCTATCAACCATTTTATATTGCGTACGTGTCATTCAAGAGTGAAATGATGGTTGCCTCTTCCGACTAACTTACCGTGTGATTTGACTGCTCCTTAGTGGCCTCTACACGTACTCCCCCTACATGTATGCAACAGTCACACGTACACATGGACGCAAAAACGCGCGCGACGCCCTAATGCATGCATGTCTGAGCACACGACGGAACACACACGGTGACGCTCAAGTGCTCAACCTACATGTGCATGCACACACATACTCAGTCAGGGTGAGCTAGTGACCGTATGAACACCAGAAAATATATATATTGAGCGCAATGAGCGTATTATGAAGTCCACTGACTGTATTTTTACAAATATATAGTGACAGACAGTGTATTTATCTCATTTGAAATTAAGCCATGTTAACCGGAGAGGAGGCACCATGGACTAGCATTACTTTGATGTGTCCCGTCAACTTGCCGAACGAGGAGAAGGTTGCAGGACGGGAGAAGCTTGCGCGCGGTGGCTCGCAGGATAAGGAGAAACTTTTGACTAATGCAAGCTCTCCCTTGCTCAGGCGGTGGACGTGCAACAGTTAATTCAGTGTCAGATTGCCAGAAGCATACTACACTATACTACTAGGAATCGGATGGAGGAGCGTCTGCACTCTTATTATAATTTTAAAATGTGATAAAGCAATCTTCAACACATTTGGTTCTCTTCGAGGGTTCTCGCATGTGATAATGGAAGTTGATTGCATGGAACACTCGCCACAATTCTCGCTTAATTCTGGCTCATATCCTGTTACAAATAGTAGCGCTCAGTAATATTTCCTCTTTTTTGTTATTCAGCATGTAAACAGGCCAGCAAATCTTGCGGCGCATCTTCATGCGAACCGTGCTTGCTACACTTTGAATGTGGCCGAGAGATGGCTTGATGAAACACCTCGCTTCCTACTTCTTTTTTTGGCTTCCTAGTGACCAGTGTCTTGGCTGATCATCCTAAGAATGCTTATATATGAATAAAGCTCTCTCATTTACCCGCAAAAAAGATTAAGCCATATTAACCGGAAAGGAGGGAGTATGGACTAGCACTACTTTTTGGTGTGTCCCATCAACTCGTAGAACGAGGAGAAGCTTGCAGGACAAGGTGAAGCTTGCTTACACCTTTTGACTAATGCAACCTACCCTCGGTGGACATTCATCAGTCCATTCAGTGTCAGATTGTCAGAGGCATACACCGTAGTACCCAACATGCGGAGTACCATCATTGTTCGATTCACGAAGGGGCGAAGAGCCAAGCGCAGTACTAGTACGCGTACTTGGTTTTGCACCTTCATACTACTCCACCCTCCGTCACAGTTTACAGGGCGCGCTTCATTATGATGCATTTCTCTCAATGCATTTCCACCATCACAGAGACTTTAGACGCGTTTGGTTTAATGCTCAATTAATTAGGGCGTGGTAACCACAATCAAGTCCACAATTTTCTCTCCATGTACTGTACTACTACGGATTGCATGCATGTGTGTACCCGGGGTGGAAGCACTGCATGCATGTGTGTATGCATTATTCCCTCTAGTAATAGACGCCGTGCTATAACTACCAATGCTATTTTTCAGGCCGATCGCTAGTCGCCTTGGTCCCACAGATTTCTTTTTTCTTTTTTCTGAAGCGCGATGTATAAACAGTGACGGATGGAGTAGTATGAGCATATTCAAAGAAGAGCGTATTGATGGTTGCTTCTTCAGAGCAACTTACAATGAGAAAGGTGTGGCTTATGATTTGACTGCTCATTACTCACTATTAATGCGGCACAACGACCGGGCTGAGTCTCCCATGCGGTTGTGCACTACCCACTCGGTTCTTAAATATACTCCGGAGTATTTGTCTTTCTAAAATATGTTGAAATCTCTGTTAAGACGAATAGAATATTTAGGAACGGAGGGAGTACACATAAGAAGCAAAATGAGTGAATCTACACTCTAAAATATGCCCGTTTGAAATTTGTAAAAAGACAAATATTTAGGAATGAAGGAGTATAATTTCGTGCATGGCACATGGACCCGGATGATGAAGAGGCTTCTGGCAATGCTATCAAGCTTCCATCATTTGTTTACATAATTGACGTACTATACAAATAATTTTCCAGCGACATGAAATTGTACAATGGTGTGAGCTTTCAGCTTTTGTTTCGCGTGTCTTGCCATCGATGCTCTTTCGGAAACATTAAAAAACTAACTTCCTTGCTAATGCATGTCAATTATTAGCAGATCAGAGCTAATAATTACATCACAACTGAAGACAAAGTTGTGAGACGGTGTTAAATTAAAATTGATCCATGCTTTCATTGGCAACAACGTCCCCCCAGCTCTGTCTAAATCAACAAGGCATGTTGGGAAAAAAGTAGCTGTCTGGAGCATGCAACAATTCGATCATTTTGTGCAGTTCCACTAAAATAGAGCTGAGCGTCCCTGTTCCAAAGATATCAAGTGTGATTAAGATAATAGAGGACTGCTGATGAAACAATAAACACACAAATAGAAGCCAGTCACCTTTGCGGTCTCTCTTAAGACTAACTAGTTGGAGAAGATTAGGCTCGGAGTTGGATGAGGAGGATAGAGCAAAACCAATCTCCCTTTGTGCAGTCGCACTGAAATGTAGAGATGTTGCCCATGTGACATTTTAGTACAACTGCACAAAATACTCTTAAGAAAAAAGTGATTTGTGCAGTTCACCAAAAGGTCGCAATAGCAACGAGGTGAAATGGATAGCCCTGTTTGCAAAAAAGAGGTAGAAAGGAAACAATTACTGGCCAATAACAGTTGATGACACATGCGACGACAAAAAAGAAGCATATTCCTTGTCCTAAGCGAAGATAACAACACAGTTGTGTTTGTCTAAAACGGTGTGAGGACGAGAATGAAATATGGAAAGTACGCCGGACGAGCTACGTTTTGGGCAAAGAACTATGGAAGATCCACATGCAGTGACGTGGGAAAATGGGCAGTGGAGCAAGGCCGGATGGGATACCTGGAGGTCGTCGGGACGTAACTAGGTGAGCGGCGGCTGGCAGAATCTGCGAGCAGGTGGCATAGGCCCTGCCACGCCGGAGCTTGGCCAGAGAGAACGACATGTATTGCAGATCGGGACGTGCTGCCTTGGCGCCGTCGAACGGAGAAACGATACACTTCCTTCCTTTCCCCCGGCGGACGGCATGCGGCCGAATCAGTTACCAATGGTGAGAGAGAGAGAGAGGCCACCGCACTCCCTTTCTCCCGGCGGATGGGATGCAGCCGGATCAGTGACCAACAGTGAGAGAGAGAGGCCACCGCACTCCCTTTACCCCGGCGGATGGGATGTGGCCGGATCAGTGACCAACGGTGAGAGAGAGAGAGAGGCCACTGGAGCCTTGTGTGAGATACTCTGAAGAGCGGACTACCTTTTCCTCCATAAAAATCGTTTTATATTTTGTGCACGTGCCACGGAGCGCTATAACTTTATTTAAAAATAATGCGGCAACGCGTCAAGTCGAACTTTGTTTCGTGCATGCGTGGTACACGACCTCCCTAGGTAAACAACCGCTACAGGCGTTCAAATTAGCACGTGGGCTGCCATTTCGTAAAGAAATGAGCTCCACCGTGTACCCGCGCGGGTGTGGCTGGGCATGAAGTATGAGTACGTGCATGATGCACCTATTCTCTTCTTGTATACGTACACCACCTACGTGGGGTTGTGTGAGAGAGATACAAACCTAGAGAGATATAGTGTGTGGGTTCTTGAGATTTGGGGGGGGGGTCAATCAAAAAATTTAACATATGCAATTTGTGTGAAATGGAGTCCTGGATATAACATATATATAGAGGGGGTGATCCATGAGAAGAGAGTGGAGGTATCATCGGCTTGAGGTGTCTATAGAATCGAAGAGAGGGATGATGTGTGTGTGTGTGTGTGCGCGCGCGCGCTCGCGCGATCGATACAGAGTGCCATTGAATTTGTGTGTGCCCACGTCAAAGATATAGAGTGGCTAGCCTACTGGAAAGTGAGATGGGACATGTGCAGTTTGTCTCTGTGGCATGGATACCTTCCTGCAGCGCTCGACTATCGGTGTGTGGTGGGGGAAGAGGGAGGCCCAATTAGCTATAGAGGTACAATGGCTGGTATATGTGTGGAGGAGGAGAAAGGCCTACCTCATGTATTAAGGAGATCGATCTGCCTCATGTATTAAGGGAGATCGATCGGCATCCATGCATATGTGCAGGAGAGGAATAAGGTTGGGAGAGAGACAGAGCTAGAGTGTTGGAGGGGGTGGTAGTCGAGTTGCTTCTAACAAATGGTGGGATAGGCTTGCTAGACAAACGGAGGGCACGCCCACAATATCAATAAGAGAGGAGATGGCTGCTTGTTGTCTGTGCACCTGCGTGTGAGAGACGGGTTAGGAGGCATGCATGAATGATGAGGGGGACGATGTGGCTGTGGTAAGCAGACGTAACTACATAGGAAGATCAATCGCCCTTTGTAAGAGAAAGGAGAGACATAACTTGTGAGGTACGTCGATCGATGGGGGGGTAGTTAAAGTCGATCTAGGTATATATGTGTGTGTTAGAAGCAAATGAGGCATGAGGAGAAGGATAGAGAGAGAGGGATGCATGTAGGAGGTGGTACGAGAGGCATACTATATCGAGGGGGAGGAGTGTGCGAGTACGAGAACGATGAAAAGAGTGGTGGGAGTGAGGCATGGACAGTGACAAGAGAAGAGGGGAAGCTTGTGTTTTGCTAGGCACACCTGGCTAGAGAGGCATATCGATCGATGTGTGCTGTAAAGAAGGAGCTGGGGGGCCTACACACACCGTGGGTGAACGACCTAAAGTGAAAACACAAATTTGCGCGATGGAGCTAGAGAATGCTGAGGGAGGGTGAGAGGGATGCGGGCGTGTGCATGCACAAGAGAAAGTTAGCACTAGCTACAAAGATAAGAGGGTTATGTGGGTGTAAAAGACGAATAGAGATCATATATACTTCATTATAAAAAGCGAATTCGGATATTTGAAGAATTTATCATAGTGTTTAAAACCGACGGATGTGTGAATATATATAACAGTGATAAACATGGTGTGGTTATGAACATGGTATACTACAACTAATATATTTTATCTCTACTCTTATAAAAAAATGGAGTTGTTGATGATGGTGTGCCTGCCATCCTGCATTATAGTCCGTCTGATTTATATCTGGCGGATAGCAAGGAAACTTTGATGGTTAAAGTTGGCAACAATCATGATTGTAGATTCTTATTGAAATAGAGAAACGAATTCAAATTTAGTTTGAATTGCAGCGGTAGTATAGACATTTGAAATGCACTAAAATGTTGGTATGAGTAGGTTACATGCATTATACAGCAAGCGAAAAAATTTAATCGAACATAACATGGATTCATACACTACTAGGAAAAGGGCTATAGATGGAAATGACACTAATGGCGCACCAGACATGTGGTGCGCCATTAGTATATACTAATGGCGCACCATGTGTTGGTGCGCCATTAGTGTCCAAATACAAATGGCGCACCACATCCACAGTGCGCCATTAGTAACAATTTTTTTAAAAAAATTTCAAAACTACTAATGGTGCACCGTGGGAGTAGTGCGCCATTACTACTTGAACTAGTAATGGCGCACCGCTCCCATGGTGCGCCATTAGTAAAAAAAATTTAATTTTTTTTCAAAACTACTAATGGCGCATCGTGGGAGTGGTGCGCCATTACTAGTTGAACTAGTAATGGCGCACCACTCCCAGGGTGCGCCATTACTAGTTGAACTAGTAATGGCGCACCACTCCCAGGGTGCGCCATTAGTAAAAATTTAGTAAAAAAAATTTTAATTTTTTTTCAGAACTACTAATGGTGCACCATGGGAGTGGTGCGCCATTACTTGAACTAGCAATGGCGCACCACTCCCACGGTGCGCCATTAGTAATTTTTTTTTATTTTTTTTTCAAAACTACTAATGGCGCACCGTGGGAGTGGTGCGCCATTACTAGTTGAACTAGTAATGGCGCACCACTCCCACGGTGCGCCATTAGTAACTTGGCCAGCACTTCCACCGAATGCACACCCCTCCCCCCCGGTGGAGCGCCTTTTCAGTTTTTTAAAAAATAAAAATAAATGATGGAAATGTCAAAAAAATAAAAGAAAATAAGTTTCCCATGTGATATGTGGTCTAGTTGTTGTGAAAATTTACAAATATGAATTTCGACTTTATTTGTGAAATCTCTCTAGAATTTGTAAAATGGGCATAACTTTTGCGTACGAACTCGGATGACAAAGTTTTTTATATGAAAAATCATCCCCGTTAAACATTTTCAAAATCCCCAAAAACCTAACAGAAAAAAGTTACGGGGCTTCTAAGATCTGGAGGCAAAAAAATTCAAAAAATTTCAAACTTACTAGTGGCGCATCGTATGCTAGGTGCACCACTAGTAACAGAAAAAAAATTGGTTTTGAAAAAAAAATTGAATTATTCTTCAAAATATGATACGTAATATGATCGGGAAGTTTGAAATATTTTTTCAAAATTTCATCATACTCATGAACATGAACAAAGTCCTAGAAATCAGCAAGGTTTAATAGGATTGATATGATAGATATATCAACAAGTGCCTGTGAAGTGAGGTGGTGCTGGGGTTGGATAGAACTATGAAGTTAAGCGTGCTTGGGCTGTAGTAGTGTGAGGATGGGTGACCTTTAGGGAAGTTTGACCATAGAGTGTGATTTGACCTGAGATTAAGCATATTGACTCGAGATTAAGCCATAGTGACCCGAGATTAAGAAAAAAAATAAATTTTTTTGAAGAAAATGAAAAAAAATGAAAAAAAATTGAAGAAAAATTATTACTAATGGCGCACTTCTATGTGGTGTGCCATTACTAAGTCAGATAGTAATGGCGCACCTCTACGCATACTAATGGCGCACGACTGGTGCGCCATTAGTATCTGGTATACTAATGGCGCACCAGTGGTGCGCCATTAGTAAAAAATACTAGTGGCGTGCTACTAATGGCGCACCAGTAGTGCACCATTAGTAGGCAAAATTGGTGCGCCATTAGTAGGCCTTTTCTAGTAGTGATACTCCCTCCTTCCATCTACATAGGGCGTAATGAGATTTTTAAGACCGCCTTTGAGTATTGACAAGATTAATAGTACATGACATGCACAATGTGAAAATTATATCATTGAAAGAACCTTTCACAAACGAATTTAACGGTGTGCTTTGTGTAAGTTGCATGTCATATATTGCTCTAATATTTGGTCAAAGTTAGCATCGAAAAACGCATTAGGCCCTATATAGATGGAAGGAGGGAGTAGCTTTGAATAGCATTTGTATAGTAAAACGGGGCGAGACTCTCTGTGTGGTGTGAATAGTTTTATTTTTTTCGTTTTCTTTTTGGTTGAGGGAAGTGCGAATTGATTTGGTACGTATAAGTACAACATTACGACATGTCAGGCTTGTCCCTGAAATTCAACCCGCATCTTGTTATATCCCGAAAATTCAGATATCGTGCTCCCAAAACTGGCGCCTTCACAACCCGTGCCTTGCTATCCCGAAATTACAACACGCGTGAAAACTCCCTCCAGCTGCCAAATCCCGACACGCGAAATCCCCCTTCTAACCCTGAGCCGAAAGCGCCGCTAGTTCAAATCGGTGGGGGGTACTTTTGTAACACACCCTACATTTTGGACAAGCGCGTTCCTAAGTCATGCTTCACCCCTCCCATCGCCCCCTTTTCCCCATTCGAAATCCCAGGCCGCCATAACCTCTCTGCTCCAGCCGCGAAACCCCACCCTCCTCCGTCCGCCACGTCACCGCTGCACAGCCGGAGCTCTTCCCCGACGACGTCGTCCATCGCAACAGCTCGACGTCCCTCGTCCACCTCCCCGGATGAGGATCCGTCGTCCATCTCGCCGTCCTGCCGGTTCAGCCGCCCCGTCCTACACCTCCAAGGAGCTGCTCCGACGATCGCCTCGTCTATCGCGGCTGCTCCATCCCCACAGCGCCTCCTTAACCTGCTCCACCGGAACCGCAACATCCTCACCGACTCGTCGGACGAAGCCGAGGCCTACTCGGCGCCACCAAAGAGGTTGTACACTCATCGCATCGCACCTTCTCCTTAACTCGACCTCCCGGCGCTGACGGTGCTCCATCCCGCTCCCCCATGGAGCGGCTACCTTGAAGCCGGCGCCGCGGGCGACATCTCCATGGCGGCTCTCCCCCAGTGCGAGGCCCCTTCGGCGGCGGCGTCCATACCAGCCGGATCTGCTGCTGCTGCTCCGGCTCTCGCTCGATCGCTCGCTCGCCCAGCTACTGTTGCAGCTCTCCCCCTCGCTTGTGTTCCTGCTCTGCTCCGATTAAGCCACACTTCAGTTGACTGAATCTACTTTTGGGTCAGTCGATTTTCAGGGGTTGAGGGCCTTGCCGGAGTTAAGGAAGAACCACCCGCAGCGGGGACGGGGGCTCGCCGGAGAGGTACCCCACTATCTATCTTAGGTTCAGGGTGGGGGGCGGGGGGCCTAGAGGGCTGGCCGGGGCGGCGGTGGCGAGTTGTTTCGGGGCGGCGAGGCGGCGCTGGGGCCAGCGGTTCGGCCGGTGGTGGCTGGCGGCTCAGGGGGGTGCAGGTTGAAGATGAACTGCAGGCCCTCCCTAAACGACATGTCAAGTGCCTCTCTGCTACCATTGCGTTCAGTTTCAACAGTAGCATTCAGATTCCACAGTAAATTTCAGTTTCGACAGTTAAGTTCAGAGTCAACCGTTTTTACCTCATCTGTTGTAGTCAGGTGGTTTTTGGTGATGTTAATTTTACATCCATTTTACATCATCTATTGGAAATTCTATTAGAATCCCACTTGGGATTGACGATGTCTGTCTTGTGCTGCTTCAGCCTTGACGTCTTACGGTTCATCGGAGCTGCTCCAACGACAGAACGATCCATCACAATAGAGCAGTGCCCTGGACGCCGTCTACAGATTCCTCAGATCTTCCTCCACACCTTTGACAACCACCTCTGCCTCAACTGCTTCAGCGACCAACCCAATGATGCTGAGGTCGACACGGCTACGGCAAAGAGATTGTACACTTGTTGCATCACTTATTACTATACATTCACGTCGGTCCATTAGGGCTATTTTGTTTCAACAGAAAAACATCGATCCACTGGTTGTTACCATCACTCTAAATTTCTGCATGCTCTCCTTACATAATCTCACCATATTTTTTTCGTATGCATGTCAGATATTGTACACAGTCATGCTGAACATGTAGAGAAAAAGAGAAGACTTTTGTGCGGCAATACAATGTCATGCAGACATCGCTCCATGGTGGGTTCAATGGCAAACCCTCCCCACCCCTCTCCAGATTGTAATCCAGAGGAAGATATCTGTTTTGAGGCGGATTCGGACGCCGCTGACCACTCCTATTTACCCCCAAGGTGTTTGCTCTACCTTGGCATGATGATGTTAGTCATATCATGCATATGTTGCCTTGCAATGCCTACTTTTGACATCATATATGTCATCTGCTTAGTTTAGACATGTTCTGTAATGCCACCTGTTTAGTTTCTATATATATGGGAATTATGCAGTCTCATGTCTTTTAGCCAGCCATAATATATGTGAAATGTGCAATGCCATCCTGTTTAACCAGGCATCATATATTTGAATGATATCTTATCCATCCTTTTCTTCATTACATTTCCATTTGTCGACAATGTTTGTACATTAAACTACTCTTCCTGTGAATCAGCCATTTGGGTGGGAGATGGAAAAATCTGGAGTGAAAACAAGGCCTTCAGAGCAGACAGTGCTACCTGTCGAAGTAGATCTCTTGTTGGGTCCCGATAGCTCCTCAAAGATGGATTCAGAGACAGATGACCAGTCCTATTCCCCCACTGAGGTGTATGCTCTAACTTGGCATGGTTATACTGCTCATAATCATGCATACAGTGTCTTGCATTGCATAGTTTAGACATCATATACACAATATTCAACACCATGTTCTTAGTTCAGACTTCATATCGAATGCCATCTGTTTAGCATATAAATCATATATGTGAATTAAATGATGCGATCCTGATTACTTAGATAACATGTAGGTGAATTATGTTAGGCGATCCTATTTAGTTATTCATCATATCTTTGAATTATGTTATGCTATGCTATCCAGTTTAGATAGACATCATATATGTGAAATTATGTCATGCTATCCATTTTAGTTAAACAATATACATGTCAACTATTTCATGCCCTCTTTTTTCCACACTATCTATTGCATCTGTCTCTCATACAATGTCTGTACATTCAACTATGTTTCATGTTTATCAGCCATTTGAATTGGAGCGGGTGATGCCAGTATCTAGCGGACTAAAAACACGGTCTTCAAATAAAACAGTGCTACCTCTTGGTGGAGATAGCACCCCGGTTGTACATGCACAAGAACCAGCCCTACCACACATAACCCAAACTCTCGCAGATTGTACCCCTACTACGATGGACAGAGAACCAGCTTCACTCTAACCCCAACCCTAGCCGATAGTAACCCAGTTCCTTTTGACACAGCACCATCTCCACCACAGAGCTCCCAAACAAGAGCAGTTAGTAAGGCAGCTCCAGTGCCCACAGGGCCAGTACTATCACGGCGAACCCCAACTCCACCAGTTAGTACGCCTATTCCTGTGGAGGAAGCACAACCAGCTAGTCGTAGTTTAGCATCTATCGCATTTGATGTTGTTAAATCGTGTGTGCGTATCTTCCCATCTTGGAAATATTATACTGAAGATGAAGGAAAATGCCAGTTGCAGGTGTTTGTCAAGGAGTTATGTGTAAGTAATGTTATTCATGGCAATTACTTTGCTTTGTCCCATACATCCTACCTCCATGATGGTTATATAGTTCACATTGCCATGTGATTTAACATCAATAGTTCACATCACCATGTGACCAACACCCAAAGGGTTTACTAGAGTCAATAATCTAGTTCACATCGCTATGTGATTAACACCCAAAGAGTACTGAGGTGTGATCATGTTTTGCTTGTGAGAGAATTTTAGTCAACGGGTCTGCCACATTCAGATCCGTAAGTATTTTGCAATTTTCTATGTCAACAATGCTCTGCACAGAGCTACTCTAGCTAATTGCTCCCACTTTCAATATGTATCCAAATTGAGACTTAGAGTCATCTGGATTAGTGTCAAAATTTGCATCGATGTAACCCTTTACGACGAACCTTTTTGTCACCTCCATAATCAAGAAACATATCCTTATTCCACTAAGAATAATTTTGACCGCTGTCTAGTGATCTACTTCTAGATTACTATTGTACTCCCTTGCCAAACTCAGGGCAGGGTATACAATAGGTCTGGTACACAACATGGCATACTTTGTAGAACCTATGGCTAAGGCATAGGGAATGACTTTCATTCTCTCTCTATCTTTTGTCGTGGTCGGGTTTTGAGTCTTACTCAACTTCACACCTTGTAACACAGGCAAGAACTCCTTCTTTGACTGTTCCATTTTGAACCACTTCAAAATCTTGTCAAGGTATGTACTCATTGAAAAACTTACCAAGCATCTTGTTCTATCTCTATATATCTTGATGCTCAATATGTAAGCAGCTTCACCGAGGTCTTTCTTTGAAAAACTCCTTTCAAATATTCCTTTATGCTTTGCAGAATAATTCTACATTATCTCCGATCAACAATATGTCATTCACATATACTTATCAGAAATGCTGTAGTGCTCCCACTCACTTTCTTGTAAATACAGGCTTCACCGCAAGTCTGTATAAAACTATATGCTTTGATCAACTTATCAAAACGTATATTCCAACTCCGAGATGCTTGCACCAGTCCATAGATGGATCGCTGGAGCTTGCATATTTTTTTAGTACCTTTAGGATTGACAAAACCTTCTGGTTGCATCATATACAACTCTTCTTTAATAAATCCATCAAGGAATGCAGTTTTGTTTATCCATTTGCCAGATTTCATAAAATGCGGCAATTGCTAACATGATTCGGACAGACTTAAGCATAGATACGAGTGAGAAACTCTCATCGTAGTCAACACCTTGAACTTGTTGAAAACCTTTTTGCGACAATTCTAGCTTTGTAGATAGTAACACTACTATCAGCGTCCGTCTTCCTCTTGAAGATCCATTTAATCTCAATGGCTCGCCGATCAATGGGCAAGTCAATCAAAGTCCATACTTTGTTCTCATACATGGATCTCATCTCAGATTTCATGGCCTCAAGCCATTTTGCGGAATCTGGGCTCATCATCGCTTCCTCATAGTTCGTAGGCTCGTCATGGTCAAGTAACATGACCTCCAGAACAGGATTACCGTACCACTCTGGTGCGGATCTCACTCTGGTTTACCTACGAGGTTTGGTAGCAACTTGATCTAAAGTTACATGATCATCATCATTAACTTCCTCAATAATTGGTGTAGTAGTCACAGGAACAGATTTCTGTGATGAAGTACTTTCCAATAAAGGAACAGTTACTTCATCAAGTTCTACTTTCCTCCCACTCACTTCTTTTGAGAGAAACTCTTTTTCTAGAAAGGATCCATTCAAAGCAACGAATATATTGCCTTCAGATCTGTGATAGAAGGTGTACCCAACATTTTCTTTTGGGTATCCTATGAAGACGCACTTCTCCGATTTGGGTTAGAGCTTATCAGGTTGAAATTTTTTCACATAAGCATTGCAACCTCAAACTTTAAGAAACGACGGCTTAGGTTTCTTGCCAAACCATAGTTCATACGGTGTCGTCTCAACGGATTTAGATGGTGCCCTATTTAACGTGAATGCAGCTGTCTCTAATGCATAACCCTAAAATGATAGTGGTAGATCGGTAAGAGACATCATAGATCGCACCATATCTAATAAAGTACAATTATGACGTTCGGACGCACCATTACATTGTGGTGTTCCAGGTTGCGTGAGTAGTGAAACTTTTTCACATTGTTTTAACTGAAGGCCAAACTCGTAACTCAAATATTTTACTTCTGCGATCATATCATACAAACTTTTATTTTTGTTACGATGATTGTCCACTTCACTCTGAAATTCTTTGAAATTTTCAAATATTTCAGACTTGTGTTTCATCAAGTAGATATACTCATATCTGCTCAAATCATCTGTGAAGATCAGAAAGTAATGATACCTGCCACGAGCCTCAATATTCATCGGACCACATACATCAGTATGTATGATTTCCAACAAATCTGTTACTCTCTCCATAGTACCGGAGAAAGGCGTTTTAGTCATCTTGTCCATGAGGCATGGTTCGCAAGTACCAAGTGATTCATAATCAAGTGGTTCCAAAAGTCCATCAGTATGGAGTTTCTTCATGCGCTTTACACCGATATGACCTAAACGGCAGTGCCACAAATAAGTCGCACTATCATTATCAACTCTGCATCTTTTGGCTTCAACATTATGAATATGTGTATCACTACTATCGAGATCCAACGAACCATTTTCACTGGGTGTGTAACCATATAAGGTTTTATTCATGTAAACGGAACAACAATTTATTCTCTTACTTAAATGAATAACCGTATTGCAATAAACATGATCAAATCATATTCATGCTCAACGCAAACACCAAATAACACTTATTTAGGTTCAACACTAATCCCGAAAGTATAGGGAGTCTGCGATGATGATCATATCAATCTTGGAACTACTTCCAACACACATCGTCACCTCGCCCTTAACTAGTCTCTGTTCATTCTGCAACTCCTGTTTCGAGTTACTACTCTTAGCAACTGAACCAGTATCAAATACCGAGGGGTTGCTATAAACACTAGTAAAGTACACATCAATAACATATGTATATCAAATATACCTATGTTCACTTTGCCATCCTTCTTATCCACTAATTACTTGGGGTAGTTCCGCTTCCAGTGACCAGTCCCGTTGCAGTAGAAGCACTCAGTTTCAGGCTTAGGTCCAGACTTGGGTTTTTCACTTGAGCAGCAACTTGCTTGCCGTTCTTCTTGAAGTTCCCCTTTCTTCCCTTTGCCCTTTTTCTTGAAACTAGTGGTCTTGTTAACCATCAACACTTGATGTTTTTCTTGATTTCTACCTTCGTCGATTTCAGCATCACGAAGAGCTTGGGAATTGTTTCTGTTATCCCTTGCATATTATAGTTCATCACGAAGTTCTACTAACTTGGTGATGGTGACTAGAGAATTCTGTCAATCACTTATTTTATCTGGAAGATTAACTCCCACTTGATTCAAGCGATTGTAGTACCCAGACAATCTGAGCACATGCTCACTGCTTGAGCTATTCTCCTCCATCTTTTAGCTATAGAACTTGTTGGAGACTTCATATCTCTCAACTCGGGTATTTGCTTGAAATATTAACTTCAATTCCTGGAACATCTCATATGGTCCATGACGTTCAAAAATGACTTTGAAGTCCCGATTCTAAGCCGTTAAGCATGGTGCACTAAACTATCAAGTAGTCATCATATTGAGCTAGCCAAACATTCATAGCATCTGCATCAGCTCCTGCAATAGGTCTGTCACCTAGCGGTGCATCAAGGACATAATTCTTCTGTGCAGCAATGAGGATAAACCTCAGATCACGGATCCAATCCGCATCATTGCTACTAACATCTTTCAACTTAGTTTTCTCTAGGAACATATCAAAAATAAAACAGGGGAGCTAAACGCGAGCTATTGATCTACAACATAGATATGCTAATACTACCAGGACTAAGTTCATGATAAATTAAAGTTCAATTAATCATATTACTTAAGAACTCCCACTTAGAAAGACATCCCTCTAATCTTCTAAGTGATCACGTGATCCAAATCAACTAAACCATGTCCGATCATCATGTGAGATGGAGTAGCTTCATTGGTGAACATCACTATGTCGATCATATCTACTATATGATTCACGCTCGACCTTTCGGTCTCCGTGTTCCGAGGCCATATCTGTATATGCTTGGCTCGTCAAGTATAACCTGAGTATTCCACGTGTGCAACTGTTTTGCACCCGTTGTATTTGAACGTAGAGCCTATCACACCCGATCATCACGTGGTGTCTCAGCACGAAGAACTTTTGCAATAGTGCAAACTCAGGGAGAACACTTCTTGATAATTAGCGAGAGATCATCTTAAAATGCTGCCGTCAATCAAAGCAAGATAAGATGCATCAAAGATAAACATCACATGCAATCAAAATATGTGACATGATATGGCCATCATCATCTTGTGCCTTTGATCTCCATCTCTAAAGTATCATCATTTCCATCGTCACCGGCATGACACCATGATCTCCATCATCTTGATCTATATCAATGTGTCGTCACATGGTCGTCTCGCCAACTATTGCTCTTGCAACTATTGCTATCGCATAGCGATAAAGTAAAGCAATTATTTGGCGCTTGCTTCTTATGCAATAAAGAGACAACCATAAGGCTTCTGCCAGTTGTCGATAACTTCAACAAAACATGGTCATCTTATACAACAACTTATATCTCATCATGTCTTGACGATATCACATCACAACATGCCCTGCAAAAACAGGTTAGACGTCCTCTACTTTGTTGTTGCAAGTTTTACGTGGCTGCTACGGGCTGAGCAAGAACCGTTCTTACCTACGCATCAAAACCACAACGATAGTTTGTCACGTTGGTGCTGTTTTAACCTTCGCAAGGACCGGGCGTAGCCACACTCGGTTCAACTAAAGTTGGAGAAACTCACACCCGCCAACCACCTGTGTGCAAAGCACGTTGGTAGAACGAGTCTCGCGTAAGCGTACGCGTAATGTCAGTCCGGGCCGCTTCATCCAACAATACCGCCGAACCAAAGTATGACATGCTGGTAAGTAGTATGACTTATATCGCCCACAATTCACTTGTGTTTTACTCGTGCACAACATCAACGCATAAAACCTAGGCTCGGATGCCACTGTTGGGGAACGTAGTAATTTCAAAATTTTCATACGCACACGCAAGATCATGGTGATGCATAGCAACGAGAGGGGAGAGTGTTGTCTACATACCCTCGTAGACCGACAATGGAAGCATTATGACAACGCGGTTGATGTAGTCATACGTCTTCACGGCCCGACCGATCAAGCACCGAAACTACGGCACCTCCGAGTTCTAGCACACGTTCAGCTCGATGACGATCCCCGGACTCCGATCCAGCAAAGTATCGGGGAAGAGTTCCGTCAGCACGACGGCGTGGTGACGATCTTAATGTTCTACCGTCACAGGGCTTCGCCTAAGCACCGCTACAAATATTATCGAGGAGTATGGTGGAGGGGGGCACCGCACACGGCTAAGAAAACGATCACGAGGATCAACTTGTGTGTTTAGAGGTGCCCCCTGCCCCCGTATATAAAGGAGCAAGGGGGGAGGCCGGTCGGCCCTTGGGCGCGCCAAGGAGGAGGAGTAGGACTCCCCTCTTTCCTATTCCTACTAGGAGGGGGGAAGGAAGGGGGAGAGGGAGAAGGAAAGGGGGGGCCGCCCCCCCTCTCCTAGTCCAATTCGGACCAGAGGGGGAGGGGGCATGCGGCCCACCCTTGCCGCCCCTCTCTCTCTCTCCACTAGGGCCCATGAGGCCCATTACTTCTCCCGGGGGGGGGGGGGGTTCCGGTAACCCTCCAGCACCCCGGTTTTCTCTGAAATCACCCGGAACACTTCCCGTGTCCGAATATAGCCGTCCAATATATCAATCTTTATGTCTCGGCCATTTCGAGACTCCTCGTCATGTCCGTGATCACATCCGGGACTCCGAACAAACTTCGCTACATCAAAATATATAAACTCATAATGAAACTGTTATCGTAACGTTAAGCGTGCGGACCCTACGGGTTTGAGAACAATGTAGACATGACCGAGACATGTCTCCGGTCAATAACTAATAGCGGAACCTGGATGCTCATATTGGCTCCCACATATTCTATGAAGATCTTTATCGGTCAGACCGCATAACAACATACTTTGTTCCCTTTGTCATCGGTATGTTACTTGCCCGAGATTCGATCATCGGTATCTCAATACCTAGTTCAATCTCATTACCGGCAAGTCTCTTTACTCGTTTTCTTAATACATCATCTCGCAACTAACTCATTAGTTGCAATGCTTGCAAGGCTTATGTGCTGTGCATTACCGAGAGGGCCCAGAGATACCTCTCCGACAATCGGAGTGACAAATCCTAATCTCGAAATACGCCAACCCAACATGTACCTTTGGAGACACCTGTAGAGCTCCTTTATAATCACCCAGTTACGTTGTGACGTTTGGTAGCACACAAAGTGTTCCTCCAGTAAACGGGAGTTGCATAATCTCATAGTCATAGGAACATGTATAAGTCATGAAGAAAGCAATAGCAACATACTAAACGATCGGGTGCTAAGCTAATGGAATGGGTCATGTCAATCACATCATTCTCCTAATGATGTGATCCCGTTAATCAAATGACAACTCATGTCTATGGTTAGGAAACATAACCATCTTTGATCAATGAGCTAGTCAAGTAGAGGCATACTAGCGGCACTCTGCTTGTCTATGTATTCACACATGTATTATGTTTCCGGTTAATACAATTATAGCATGAATAATAAACATTTATCATGATATAAGGAAATATATAATAACTTTATTATTGCCTCTAGAGCATATTTCCTTCAGTAATTTCTTTACTTTATCACTATGTGTTAGCGACAGTTGTAGAAGCAACAGTTGGCGAGACAGCCATGACGCAATGATGGAGATCAAGGTGTCGAGCCGGTGACGATGGAGATCATGACGATGCTCTGGAGATGGAGATCAAAAGCACAAGATGATGATGGCCATATCATGTCACATATTTTGATTGCATGTGGTGTTTATCTTTTATGCATCTTATTTTTCTTAGTACGGCGGTAGCATTATAAGATGATCCCTTAACTAAATTTCAAGGTAAAAGTGTTCTCCCCGAGTATGCACCGTTGCTACAGTTTGTCATGTTGAGACACCACGTGATGATCGGGTGTGATAGACTATACGTTCACATACAATGGGTGCAAGACATTTTTCCACATGCGGAATACTTGCGTTAAACTTGACGAGCCTAGCATGTACAGACATGGCCTCAGAACACTAGAGACTGAAAGGTCGAACGTGAATCATATAGTAGATATGATCAACATAGAGATGTTCACCATTGATGACTACTCCATCTCACGTGATGATCAGATATATATTAGTTGATTTGGATCACGTATCACTTAGATGACTTGAGGGATGTCTATTTAAGTGGGAGTTCTTAAGTAATTTTATTAATTGAACTTAATTTATCATGAACTTTAGGGTTGTGGTCATTGTTAAGTGGGGGTTAGGGTTATTGTTTCATATCTATGTTAGGGCTTATGTATTTTGTGCAAATATTCGGTTAAGTACCTAAAACTAAAGGATTCAAGGAAGGAAAAAAGGATTAGGGTTTTTTGTGTGTATAAACTGTATAGTTAGAAATTATATTATATCATGAAAATCTAGTCTGATTTAAAATAAGAATTTCCAATAAGCAGTAGTTTTTTGTTTTTCTTTATAGTTTAATTTCTCAAAAATGAAGAGAGGGTGCGCCCCCCAGAGAGAACCCCATTCTTTCAAGAAAGTTCTAATTAATTATGTAGAAAAGGAAATAAGGAAAATAGGAGTAAGCGAGTAGGGTCAACAAGATTCTAAAATAATTTTCTATCTCCTACTCTATAACCATCATCTAGAAAGCAGAGCGCTTTGGTTCCATTCAAACAGAAAAGCTGACATAGATGTTAAGTGGTGGGAATATCCATAAAGGAGCCGAATGAAATAAAAATTCATGTACAATTCATAAAATTCTTTCTTATTTCTTAATGTTGAAATCCAAAATTAAAGTCTCTTGGCTCTCTTCACGCTTTCTCACAAATAGATTAAAAATGATATCTGTGTGTTTTTGATTATTTTAGGGATGGGAAGAGCATGCGTTTATGTTCATCATGTGGATAAAGGGGCCTTTTTGAATGGCAATGTTGAGCCGGACCTTGATGAGCTTGACATGGTGTTTGAGAGTAGTCCTAGCTATGCGGATGTCTTGGAACAGGTTATGAAGGATTTGAATTGGATGGACCGAAGTGACGTTGTTGAGTTGGAGGGAAGGCATAATTTTGGTTTTGGAATGCACATCCATTGGAAGACAATGCATGTGAACTCCGAGCAATGTTGGGTTGCATACAAGGAGACGGTTGCCGAATCTCTAGACAAGGCTCTTGACTAATTTGCGTCCAAGAAGGTTGAGTCTAGTTTGCATTTGGACATGAACCGGAACCCCTCCCCGCGGTTGGTTGCTAGTACTCCCCCATCCATGAACCAAGATCAAATGAGTGAACCTCATTTGACGCAACAAGTTTGGCTAACCTTAAGCCCGATTTCAAACAACCAAAATGAAGCTTTTCAAGAGGAGAATGATGAGTACGAGGAGGATGAGAACGAAGTTGATCTCCATGACAACAATGTGGGTGATCACGAAAAATATCATGTGCAAGAGACAATGGACCAAGCCATCCCATTTTCCCGTTCATATGCATAGGACTCGGATGATGATGGTCCCGATGAAGAAGTTAATGAGGAGGGGTTCACGGTGAAGGAGGTCGAAGCATTTAAGAAGGTATTCCGGCAGGGTCACAAGACACTATTGTTCAAGGATCTTAGTCTTGCGGATGAAGCCATTGTAGATGGTGGCAAATGTATATCTCTTGGAGCTAGGCCAAGTTCTCACCGTGATTTGGGAAACGGGAAGAACGGGATATATCCCAGTTGTGAGTTTCGATCCTTCTTGGAATTGAAGATGTGGCTCGACAACTATTTGGTTACTCATTATCGTCCACATAGAGTGGACAACTGCTACCTCTTGAGCATGCGTTGGTTTTCCCTTGAAGAGGAAAGGGTGATGCAACAAAGTAGCGTAAGTATTTCCCTCAGTTTTTGAGAACCAAGGTATCAATCCAGTAGGAGACAACGCACAAGTCACCTAGTACCTGCACAAACAATCAAGAACCTTGCAACCAACGCGATAAATGGGTTGTCAATCCCTTCACGGTCACTTGCGAAAGTGAGATCTGATAGAGCTAGTAAGATAAATATTTTTGGTATTTTTTTGTATAGATTGGAAAGTAAACATTGCAAAATAGTAAACGAGATGCAATAATAAAAGAGATGCAATATAATAAGAAAGAGACCCGGGGGCCATAGGTTTCACTAGTGGCTTCTCTCATGATAGCATGCATTACGGTGGGCGAACAAATTACTGCCAAGCAATTGATAGAAAAGTGCATAGTTATGAAGATATCTAAGGAAATAATCATGAATATAGGCATCATGTCCGTGTCAAGTAAATCGAAACGATTCTGCATCTACTACTATTACTCCACACAGCGACCGCTATCCAGCATGCATCTAGAGTATTAAGTTCATAAGAACAGAGTAACGCATTAAGCAAGATGACATGATGTAGAGGGATAAACTCAAGCAATATGACATAAACCTCATATTTTTATCCTCGATGGCAACAATACAATACATGCCTTGCTGCCCCTACTATCACTGGGAAAGGACACCGCAAGATTTAACCCAAAGCTAAGCACTTCTCCCATTGCAAGAAAGATCAATCTAGTAGGCCAAACTAAACCGATAATTCGAAGAGACTTGCAAAGATATCAAATCATGCATATAAGAATTCAGAGATGAACCAAATAATATTCATGGTAATCAAGTTTATAAACCCACAATTCATCAGATCTCGGCAAACACACCGCAAAAGAGTATTACATCGAATAGATCCCCAAGAACATCGAGGAGAACTTTGTATTGGAGATCAAAGAGAGAGAAGAAGCCATCTAGCTAATAACTATGGACCCGAAGGTCTGTGGTAAACTACTCACGCTTGATCGGAGAGGCTATGGTGTTGATGTAGAAGCCCTCCGTGATCGATTCCCCCTTTGGCAGATCACCGGAAAAGGCCCCAAGATGGGATCTCATGGGTATAGAAGGTTACAGCGGTGGAAAAGTGGTTTCGTGGCTCCCCCTGATGTTTCTAGGGTATAAGGGTATATATAGGCGAAAGAAGTACGTCGGTGGAGCTCCATGGGGCCCACGAAGGTGGGGGCATGCCTACCCCCCTGGGCGCACCATCCTGCCTCGTGGCCGCCTCACGGAGTTCCAGACTTCCACTCCACGTCTCTCGGTTTACTTTTGGTCCAAGAAAGATCATCACAAAGGTTTCATAACGTTTGGATTCCGTTTGGTATTCCTTTTCTGCGAAACACTGAAATAGGCAAAAAGACTGAAACTAGCACTGGGCCTCCGGTTAGTAGGTTAGTCCCAAAATAATATAAAAGAGCATATTAAATCCCATTAAACATCCAAAATAGATAATATAATAGCATGGAACAATCAAAAATTATAGATACGTTGGAGACGTATCAAGCATCCCCAAGCTTAATTCTTGCTTGTCCTCGAGTAGGTAAATGATAAAAGCAGAATTTTTGATGTGGAATGCTACCTAACATATTTATTAATGTAATTTTCCTTATTGTGGCAGGAACGTTCAGATCTGAAAGATACAAGAAAAAAGTTTAATATTGACATAAAAATAATAATACTTCAAGCATACTAACAAAGTAATTATGTCGTCTCAAAATAATATGGCCAAAGAAAGTTCATCCCTACAAAATCATATAGTTTGGTCATGCTCCATCTTCGTCACACAAAATACTCAAATCATGCACAACCCCGATGACAAGCCAAGGAATTGTTTCATACTTTAGTAATCTCAAACCTTTTCAACTTTCACGCAATACATGAGCATGAGCCATGAACATAGCACTATAGGTGGAATAGAGTTGTGGTTGTAGAGAATACAAAAGAGGAGGAAGATGGTCTCACATCAACTAGGCGTATCAATGGGCTATGGAGATGCCCATCAATAGATGTCAATGTGAGGGAGTAGGGATTGCCATGCAACGGATGCACTAGAGCTATAAATGCATGAAAGCTCAAAAAAAGAAACTAAGTGGGTGTGCATCCAACTTGCTTGCTCACGAAGACCTAGGGCATTTGAGGAAGCGCATCGTTGGAATATACAAGCCAAGTTCTAAAATGAAAATTTCCCACTAGTATATGAAAGTGACAAAATAAGAGACTCTCTATCATGAAGATCATGGTGCTACTTTGAAGCACAAGTGTGGAAAAAGGATAGTAGCATTGTCCCTTCTCTCTTTTTCTCTCATTTTTTTTTCTTTTTTTGGCCTTCGTTTTTTAGCCTTTCTCCTTTTTTTGTTTTTTTCCTCACATGGGACAATGCTCTAATAATGATGATCATCACACTTCTATTTATTTACAACTCAAAGATTACAACTCGATACTTAAAACAAAAATATGACTCTATATGCGTGCCTCCGGCGGTGTACCAGGATGTGCAATGAATCAAGAGTGACATGTATGAAAAAATTATGAATGGTGGCTTTGCCACAAATACGATGTCAACTACATGATCATGCAAGGCAATATGACAATTATGGATCGTGTCATAATAAACGGAACGGTGGAAAGTTGCATGGCAATATATCTCGGAATGGCTATGGAAATGCCATAATAGGTAGGTATGATGGCTGTTTTGAGGAATGTAAATGGTGGGTTTATGGTACCGGCGAAAGTTGCGCGGTACTAGAGAGGCTAGCAATGGTGGAAGGGTGAGAGTGCGTATAATCCATGGAATCAGCATTAGTCATAAATAACTCACATACTTATTGCAAAAATCTACAAATCATCAAAAACCAAGCACTACGTGCATTCTCCTAGGGGGATAGATTGGTAGGAAAAGACCATCGCTCGTTCCCGACCGCCACTCATAAGGAAGACAATCAAAGAAATACCTCATGCTTCAAATTTGTTACACAACGGTTACCATATGTGCATGCTACGGGACTTGCGAACCTCAACACAAGTATTTCTCAAATTCACAATTACTCAACTAGCATGAATCTAATATCACCATCCTCATGTCTCAAAACAATCATCAAGTATCAAACTTCTCCTACTATTCAACGCACTTTATATGAAAGTTTTTATTATACCCATCTTGGATGCCCATCATATTAGGACTAATTTTATAACCAAAGCCAATTACCATGCTGTTCTAAAAGACTCTCAAAATAATATAAGTGAAGCATGAGAGATCAATAATTTCTATAAAATAAAACCACCACCGTGCTCTAAAAAGATATAAGTGAAGCACTAGAGCAAAATTCAATAGCTCAAAATATATAAGTGAAGCACATAGAGTATTCTAATAAATTCTGATTCATGCGTGTCTCTCCCAAAAGGTGTGTACAGCAAGGATGATTGTGGTAAACTAAAAAGCAAAGACTCAAATCATACAAGACGCTCCAAGCAAAACACATATCATGTGGTGAATAAAAATATGGCCTCAAGTAAAGTTACCGATAGACGAAGAGGAAACAGGGGATACCTTCCGGGGCATCCCCAAGCCGAGGCTTTTGGTTGTCCTTGAATTTTACCTTGGGGTGCCTTGGGCATCCCCAAGCTTACGCTCTTGCCACTCTTTGTTCCAAAATCCATCAGATCTTTACCCAAAAACTCGAAAACTTCACAACACAAAACTGAACAGAAAATCTCATGAGCTCCGTTAGTATAAGAAAATAAACCACCACTTTAAGGTACTGTAATGAACTCATTCTTTATTTATATTGGTGTTAAAACTACTGTATTCCAACTTCTCTATGGTTCATACCCCCTGATACTAGCCATAGATGCATCAAAATAAGCAAACAACACTCGAAAAATAGAATCTGTCAAAAACAGAATAGTCTATAGCAATTTGTAGGTTTCAATACTTCTGTAACTCCAATTTTTTTGAAAAATTAGGATGGCCAGGACAATTTGTATATTGATCTACTGCAGTTGGAACTGGTATTTTATCGCTCTCTGGTAAAAATGAAAATTATTTTCTTGAGTGCATACTTTCTGTTTTTATCAGCAAGATCAAACAACAATCACCCAAGAAGATCCTAAAGGATTTACTTGGCACAAACACTAATTAAAACATTAAAAAACACAATCATAACAGAGGCTAGATAAATTATTTATTACTAAACAGGAACAAAAAGTAAGAACAAAAATAAAATTGGGTTGCCTCCCAACAAGCGGTATCGTTTAATGCCCCTAGCCACTACTAGGAAAAGGCCTACTAATGGAGCACCTAATTTGGCCATTAATGGCGCATTAGTGGTGCGCCATTAGTGCCACGCTATTAGTATATTTTACTAATGGCGCACCACTGGTGCGCCATTAGTATCTGGTATACTAATGGCGCACCTCAGATGCGCCATTAGTATATACAATAGTGCGCCATTAGTATGCCTCCCAGGGGGCCATGTATACCCAGGTGCTTTGGCATACTAATGGCGCACAACAACAGGATGCGCCATTAGTAACTTCGGCATACTAATGGCGCACTGTTTAATGATGCGCCATTAGTATCCTTTGGCATACTAATGGCGCACTATGATGTGATGCGCCATTAGTATGAATATTAGGTTTTTTTATTTTTTAATTTTCTATTTTTTGCACAGGTTACAAAATGTATAATTGGACAAAATATAGATAGCACACATCAACAACAGATTCATCGAATACAATAGAAGATTAGTCTCTGAATACAATTCATCATTTTAGTCTCCGAATACAATTCATCATATTAGTCTCCGAATTGAAAAGACCGAACAAAGATAGAACAATATATTACAAGTCTCGAGACCGCGAGTTTGTCTTCACATTACAAGTCGATATCGATCATCTAAACTACCATCACATAGAAGAGAGTTGCGGTCATCACGATGAGCATCATCACGATGAAACTCGTCTTCATCCGGTTCCTCCAACGCTCCCTCCCCTCTCCCGCTAGATAGCGGGCGTATCTAGATTCGGCCTCGGCCCTAGTGGTGTACCCTTTGTAACTGTTACCAATGAATCGGTGAACCTGTCTCCGACACTCCTCCCAGTCGTTGTAGACTCCGGGAACCTTACCCTTGTACACGACATACCACGGCATCGCTATGCAGTAGCCAAACGAAACGTTAGTACCAATTCACAGACAATACATAAGCAATATATAAGTATGCAACAGAATGATCGGAAGAGAAAAGCAAGACATTAATAGCATCGATTACATCTAAGTTGAACGACTCTCGAAACCAAAGAGACATACTACAAGTTCATTAAAGTTTAATTACAACATGAGTCAATCGATGTTTCAGAACTAGACACAGCATCACTGCTTTCGACTCGACTCAAGGGACCAGAGCGTGGATGAAGCCGCCATCTATCATGGGAGTCATGAAACAACGGGCATTGTCAGCCTGCATTTTTAGGATTGTATCGATGTCACTGTTTGATGGTTGATTTCTGAGGTAGAACTGCCCCGAGGTACGAAGGACATCTTGATGGATGATTTCCGCAAACTCCGACTGGATGCGAAAGAATTCTTGTCTTATGTTCGTGTCCTGGACTGCCGACACGCTCGCGGCCCAATCTTTGAGTCTACTCGGTAGCAGAAGTTGATGATGGTCCCGTACGATCGCCCGCATGTGATGGATGGCGTAGTAGGCACCCTTCTGACCGCCAGGCGGCTGCTTGACTTAGCAGAACGTCGTATTGTGGGAGAACACATGCTTGCCGTACTTACGAATAGGCCTGGTGAAGGTGCCTCCAGATTTGACGTAGCCGGGGAGAACATCATCAAGAACCTTCTTGACATTTGTGTAGTCTACTTTCGACTGACGGTCCGGATTGAAATACGTGGCCATGGAATATTTGGGGCTTAGGAGGATGAGCGTGCAACGTGTGTCACTGCAGAAACACGGAATGTTAAAAGAAAAACTATCGAAATCTAAGAATTCATATGTTACGGGGCGGTTGAGGGGAGGACTTACTCGGGAAAGTAAGGCACGAGGAAGTTATCCTTATCTTGGTTTGCCAGAATGACGCCTTCGAGGTAAGAACTCGTGACTTGCCGGTCCCTAGCGCCGCCCAAGATCTTGGCACGCATGTAGAAGGGGTCGACTATCACGATGTCCGGGGTCTTGTCGCGAATGATCCGCATCTCCATACTCAGCGAAAATAGCCGAACGAAGGTGTAGTGCAGCGGATGAAGGTTCAACATAGCGTGGATGTCATCAAACCGTAGGACGATCGTACCCCCGATGGAGTTATCCACAAAGCCCTTGCCCTCTGGCACCTTGGCCGCGAAAACCGGGTATGCCACATCCTTCTCTCCGAGACGCCGCTTCTCCAAAGAAAGAACACTGTCATGCAGACTCCGCATAGCACCGGTTGCAGCATCGAGCATATTTCTCGGTTGCATCGGCCTACCCGCCACATGCACCCTCCTCGAGATATCCTCAGGTGAAGGTGGCCCGTCCTGAGCACGGATCGTACTCGGTGCTGGCTGGCCCGCACCCTTGTTAGTCTTTCTTTTGCATGCCTTCTTCTTCTCCTGTAATGGGACCGAGTTCTGCTCACAGACCGCCTTCTTGAGTGTGTTGGGGCTGATAATATTTCGCACCTCGCCTATCTGAGGCTCGGTGAAGTCGGCAGCTGGAGGCGTCTCCTGAGAGCTGAACGGCAAACGACGCCTGTTGCAACTTGGCTTCTCCGCAGTACCAGCTAGATCGCGCACGTCTTTTGTTGGGTTGGGTTCTTGAGAAGGAGGCCCCATGAAGTCGCCACCGTACCCATGATCGGCAAAGTACTGATCGACGTTGGCAAATGTATCGTCATCGTCGTCGTTCTGATCTTGTGCCATATGCATGTTTGGATCCAGTGGTATAGGGATGTCCGGCACCGTTGCGGCGGTCTTGCCATGGGGCCGACTTGGCGCCGGCACGACTGGCGGTGTTGTCTTTGGGGTGGTGTCCCCCGCCCCCATTCGAATCTGGCTCTTCGGCCAAAGCAGGGGCCAGCTCAGGCAGGCGCTGAGGGTCATCACGTCATCATCGTTGGCCCCGACGGGTCGAATCGGAGGTACCAACTCGTCGCAGCCTGGCAGCACCCGAACCAGTTGAACCCTAAACAAGTTGGGTGGCATCTGGGTACCGTGGAACAAGGGGTTACCCGGTTGAACAATTTTTCCCTTGGCTACATCGACCAACTCGTTGTTCACGAAGTGCAGGAGAGTGCACGGAACGTCGGCGGTGCCCTGCGAAAACATGTAGGGCGTCAGGGATGCCCAGTCAAAGGCAAGGAGATGAAGTCCTCGGCCGAGAGAGGCTTAATTAGTTCCCATGATGATGGCGTCGAGCTCGGCTAATGTCGAGGCACCGCCAACGGCGGGCGTGCAGTTGACGGAGGGGCCGCTTGCTGCAGACGTGCCGGCCGGCGTACACCCGGGTGCATTAAGCTCCCGTGCCGGCGTCGGAGACACAAATGCCGCCTCCGCCGGAGACACCAATGGCCCCGCCATCGCGTTCTGCGAGTTGCTGGCCGTGAAGCTAGGAATCGGGGGCGGCCCCTGTTGGCCGCCCGCAATCCACGCACTAATCCCCTGGATCAAGGTAGGCACAATGGCGGTGATCGTCACTCCGAGTTGTTGTTGCACTTGCTCTTGGACAATCTCCGGAATCCGCGCCACCTGTGCCCTGAGTTCTTGAACCTCGCGCGCCTGGCTTTCCGAGCTGGTCTTTTTCTCCTCTCGCCCACCAGTGTTATAGTATGACGACCATTTTGTCGACAAGCCTTTGCCGGCCACACGACCAGCTGACGTCGGCTTACTGAGCTTATCCTTGTTCTTCATTACATTCAACGCCCTATTTAGAGTGGTGTCCCAAGGGTTGCTCTTAGTCGACCCCGCGCTACTGCTTTCAGTCGCCTGCGGAAGGAATGTGAACCATTTAGAAATTTGGCTTCATTAATTAGAATGCAACCATATGGAGCTAATTACGCGGGGGTGTATTCCTTACCAGAACAAGCTCAAGCGCCCTGGTCTTCGGATCCGTGGTAAGCTCCTTTGTTTTCGGGTCCTTCTTGTACCGGGCCCTGACAATGTTCCTGGTCTGCTTGTCACCGTATTTATCGAAGAGGGGCGGTAGGCCTTGCTCGGCACGTTCCGCCTCCTCCTTGTCCCATATAGGCTCCGCCACTCTGTAACCGCCGGGACCGAGTGTGTGTTCCCCTAAGTTCAGCTCCCGCATTTCTTTCCCCCACTTACTTGTTTCGGAGTTTGCGGTGCTCGAGCAATTGATCTTGAAGTCGTTGTAGTGATCTTCGGTGATCGAAGGATTTTTCTCCTTGATCTTCTCATAACTCTCACCTTTCTCGATCATTCTCTTCACATTGCTTTTCCAAGTAGACAGGGCCGTGCTCATCTTCGTGAGGGCAGCACTGTTCACTTTATTCCCTTTGAGGCTTGTGTTTTCAAATTCAGCGGGGAACTTGTATCGTTCGTGCAGCTTCGTGAAGAGGAGGTTGCGCAAATTCCATCGGTCAGGATGCCTGAGGTTCTCAGTGTTGATCGAGACGGTGCTCCAGAGAATGCACCCGAGCTGAAGCGAGTACCCCTTGACTATTCGTTCGGGCACCGTTGGATTCCCGTTGGAGTTCACTTTAGTAACTTCCTCCTTGAGGGTGCGGAGCACGGTCGGGCGCCGGTCCTTCCGTTGCCTCTTCGGTTGGCTGCCATCTGTGTGTGCGCCGCCATCATCAGTGGTGGCATCCTCGGCGGCACCATCAGTGGTGGCATCAGTGGGGTCATCCTCGGCGGTACCATCAGTGGTCTCAGGATCGGTGGGGAAGGCGGCGTCCTCATACAAGTGAGGTTGTTCCTCCATCTCCTGGGACAGCTCCCAGAATGCCTTGACGCCTGAACCCCCGGCCTCATTGTTGTTGGCCATGTTTCTCTCTACATAGGAACAAAGTTTGGTCAAAAAGTTGGTTATTGTCAAGGAACAAGATCATGGTCTCATCATTTAGGGTTTGTCGACACCGAGGCATCCTAAAAGCTAAGCTTTTATCATTGAGGGTTTTTCGACGCCGAGGCACCCTAAAAGCCTAAGCTTTCATCATTTCGGTTTTTATCGACACCGAGGCACCCTAAAAGCCATGCATTAGTCACAAGTACACCGGGGCACTTGATCCTACTTAATTAACTACTAAGATACCCCGGCCCATGCATTAGTCACATGTACCCCATATGTCCTATTTTTAGCAAAGTCATGCTAAAATTCACGGAAAATTTCAGCATGACCTTTGCTGAAAATAGGACATATGGAGTACCCGAATTTGCCGGAACGGAAGTTAATCGACATTCCAGCAAACTCAAGGGCCTCTCGGGTGGACAAGGCAAAAAAGGCCTCCATCACAACATCGAAAATACATTGGCATGTGAAGAGGTGAAATAATATATGCATCTCCATGCAGTATCATATGGTCAGCAGCAGTTGACTGACAGATGCACCAAATACAACAATTCCAATTGCAATCTCCAAACAAAAACTACCCCAAAAAAAAGGTGACCTCTAACTAATGTCCTTGTTTTGTCAGATTTGATCTATAAATAACTAGTAGTACATGTCTGAGTATTTGGATATGCTATCTATCTATCAGCAAGTAAATTATGCCATTTGAACAGATTTATACTATTTGAGTGCCAAGTACATGACTGAATCTGAATTAATGCCAAGTACATCCAGTTGGTTTCAGTCAAAGTTCAACCAAAAAAATGACACATACAAACTGAAGAGAAGTGTGGTGCTGATTCATATGTATGTATGTATGTACAGGAGATGCAAGTGCCACCAAGATAGATAGTTTCAGTCAAATTTAAAAAAAACAATTGGACACATACAAACTGAAGCAAACCGTCATGCTTTTTCATGTGTACATAGAAAAGATGCAAGTGGTATCCACAATTTATTAATCACATGCACTTCCTCTAATTTATTAATCACATGCTCTTTGACTAACCATCCAAAAAATATAGATCAAGGATGATACTGCCAGCCACCTGCGGGGAGTAAGAATGAGTAGTTTCTGCTAATTAGACAAACTATAACAGCGGAAAAGGAATTGAACAGTTTATCATAACAGCGGAACACTGATGGTCTGGTATGGCAAGCATGCAAGCTGTAAAGTGACAACACTATAACTGTGAAAAGAGCAGAGTCCAACCAAACATATCACACAAATTCCACTGAAATATAACCTAAGCCACATAAAACAAGTAATGAAACCTCCACCAAGAACAGAGCCATACTATAGCAGCAAGACTGTAGTAAGAAAGAACCAATTCCCAAGTCCCAAATTACTCATGGTACAAAGGCACATGCAATCCTTATGCAAGAAGTGTAGATTACAAAAGCTAGACACTCATCACTATAGTAGTCTACAGCAACTGCAGAATCACCAACACTGAAAGTCGAATCTATGGGTACCATGAAAAGAAGTTAACATGGACAGCAAGTAGCTGACACAAAACGAACATAGCCTAATTTAGCTAAGAAAACCCTCAGGTTGTAGTAGAAGATACTGCTCTAAAACATGTGATCCTTTTTGCATGCTAGGTTTAGTTAGTATTACCTGCCAAGTGCACATGTGATAGTAGTTCTAGCAAGCAATGTTGCTGAAGGGTATAGCATGTAAATTGGGTCTTGGGCTATAAGTTTAGTGAACTACAGGCTACTGGGCTTCATGGCTATGAATATCTCACATAGATTTTAATCTCTTCGCTAGCTCCAAAAAACTGATAGGTATTTGTCCGTTATTTGTTGCATATCTTACATTTGGTCGGAGAGCGCAAGGCTAATGTGACAATTGCCACAACCAACCTCTATTTCCCTGATGCTTCTTACAGGGCCGGTGCATCAATGTGCCTGTGCATGCTGGATCTCCTTTTTGTTAAAAAATTCGGTAAATTAACTATGATCAAGCTAAGTGTTTCAGAACACATATTTACATTTCTAGCATAATATTTCAGAACACATATTTCAGAACACAATTTTTTTCTATCCATGTTTCAATTTGATGCCATCACTCCATTTAGCAAGCAACATTATAACAAAAAGAAATTCTAGGCGCAAATTTCTTTAGAATGAAATTAAGTTAGTGAAACTGTCACACATTTCTTCACAATGAACAGAGGGGGAGAGGGGGAGAGGAGGAGGGGGAGCTCACGGGGGCGGTGGTGTGGACGGGGCGACAAGGTGGGGCGACGAAGTCCGGGTGGTGGTGGTGCGACGAGGTCCGGGAGGCGGCGAGGTCCGGGTGGTGGTGGTGCGACGAGGTCCGGGAGGCGACGAGGTCCGGGTGGTGGTGGTGCTCCGGCGACGGTGGTGTGGACGGGGCGGCGTCCGGGCCCCCGGCGACGAGGGCGGCGGGGCGATGACGTCCAACGATGTGGGGCGACGGGGAGAGCGGCGCCGAGGAGACGAGGACGACGGGGCGGCGGGGAGACGAGGACGACGGGGTGGCGGGGCGATGGCGTCGGGAGAGGAGAGGGCGGCGTCGGGAGAGGAGAGGGGAAGGGGATCGAGGGCGAGGGCGAGGGAGAGAGAGGGGATAGGGAGGGGGCCGGGGAGGAAGTATGGATGGGGGCAGCACAATACTAATGGCGCACCACCCCTCGGTGCGCCATAAGTACATCCATACTAATGGCGCACCTCACCGTGGTGCGCCATTAGTAGTTTTTTTTCTTATAGCAATGGCACAATACTAATGGCGCACCACCCCTCGGTGCGCCATAAGTACATCCATACTAATGGCGCACCTCACCGTTGTGCGCCAATAGTATTTTTTTATAAGACAGTAATAATTTTTTAAACTTGTTTAAATCATAACAGTAATATTTTTTTATAAGACAGTAACAGTAATATTTTTTATAAGACAGTAATATTTTTTGAAAAAATATCATCAAACAGTAATGCCGGTGGAGCGGGGGAGGGTGCGCGGGGTGCGGGGGGTCGGCGGCGGCGGTTGAGTAGGGGAGGGGTGCGGGGGGTCGGCGGCGGTGGTTGAGTAGGGGAATCGAGGGTGCGGGGGGTCGGCGGCAGCGGCCGGTGGACCGGGGGGTGCTCGGCGGCGAGGGGGACCGGATCTGGCGAGGTGGGATAGCGATCAATATGGAGGGGGATCGAGATCGAGTGTCCATGAAATTTAAAAATATTCATGATAGTTCAAAAAGTGCCCATGAAATACAATCGAGAAATGAAGGCTACGATTTAAATACAATCGATCTTAGCTAGCTATTTGTTCACAATCTTCTTGCCCTTCTTTTTCGCAAATGGAGTTCTTCTGTGGAATGGACGTCCTTTAGGTAGGGTGGTCCTGCTTCTTCTTGTGGTGTATGCTGCTACTTCATCATCGTCGTCATGTTCGATCCTCGGGTCGCCGTACTTGTCGAAGTCTTGCTCATTGGCTACTCCATCCATTCCGATGATCTTCCTTTTGCCTCTCCTCACGACAACACGACTGGGCTTTGACGGTTCGGTAATGAAGAAGCATTGGTCCACTTGGGAAGCCAGTACCCATGGCTCATTTTTCGCGGTGACGTTTGCGCCCGCGGTCTTGGATTTGGCTTCGGGTATAACCATGGTGGTGAAATACCGGTCTTCTTTTAGGATGCTCTTGGCCCATCTTACACGGAACATCGGGACCTTCTCTCCAGCGTAGCTCAGCTCCCAGATCTCCTTGATCCTTCCGTAGTATCTGTCCTTGTCGTTACCGGTGTAGGGTTCCATCGTTACCCCGGAGTTCTGATAACCATCGCTCTTCATGTCCTTGGCCTCGGTGTAGAATGTGTAGCCGTTGATATCGTACGCCTCGTAGGTAATCAGGTTGTGCTCAGCGCCCTGTGACAAGGTGAATATGAGTTGTTCTTTCGCGGAAGAATCCTCATGTAAAGGGTACGACAGAAGCTTCTGCTTGAACCAACGCGTGAAACAGGAGTTGTGCTCTTTGAGTATATCTCCGTCCGTCCTCTGTTGGCCTCGGTCATTGTATGTCTTCTTAATAAAGGTTCTGTGCTGTACCACCCAAGGATCGACCACGTCTATGTGTTGTAGCGCGACTAGGTTTTCTCTTTCAAAGTCGGCGAGTCGACCCTCGAAGTCGACATGCATTTCGCGACGACCCTCACGGTGACCCCATCCAGCGAGCCTGCCGAGGTGCCTGTTGACGGGCAGACCAACGGGGTTCTCGATGCTTAGATAATTCGTGCAGTAGGAGATGCACTCTTCGGTCAGAAAGCCCCTGGCTATGCTTCCCTCTGGACGTGACATGTTGCGAACGTATCCTTTGATGACACCATTCATCCTTTCGAACGGCATCATGCTGTGCAGGAACGTCGGCCCGAGTTGGATGATATCGTCCACGATATGGACCAGCAGATGCACCATAACGTCGAAGAATGCGGGCGGGAAGTACATCTCAAGCTCACATAGTATCACCATGATCTCTTCCTGTAGCCTTCTGAGTTGCCTCATGCCAACAGACTTCCGAGAGATGACGTCGAAAAAGTTGCATAGGCCAAATAGGGTTTCATGGACGTGCGCGTCCATGATCCCACAGATTGCAACTGGAAGTATCTGCGTCATCAGCACGTGACAGTCGTGAGACTTCATCCCGCTGAACTTCAGCTTCGCTGGGTCTAGGTATCTGCTTATCTTCCCCGCATAACCATAAGGAAGTTTTACTCCTACGAGGCAGGTGAAAAACTGCTTGATCTCCTCCTGACTTAGAGTGAAGCACGCGGGAGGGTAGTCATTTCCGGTCTTCTTGGCCTTTTTGCCTTTGCGACGACTTTCCATGTCCTGCTTCGCCTCATCATCATCATCATCATGATCATCATATATAGCGTGAAGCTCCTGCCTGATGCCCATTGATTTCAAGTCTGCCCTTGCTTTCGGCCCATCTTTGGTCCTCTCTGGCATGTTGAGCAGGGTACCAAGCAGACTCTCGCACACGTTCTTCGTGATATGCATGACATCAAGGCTGTGAGGCACACGGTGGATCTTCCAGTACGGCAAGTCCCAGAAAACAGACCTCGTTTTCCATACCTTCAGTAGCGGCTCTGGCGCCTTTCACTTCTTTCCCGGCTTTGGCGCCTTTTGCTTCTTTCCCGGCAGTGGGCAGTCTTTCCAATTTTTTAACAGCACGTCTATTTCCTCGCCGCTCTTCGTACGCGGGTGTCCTCGGGGTTCGGTTTCACCATCGAACAGATCCTTGCGTTTTCTCCACGGGTCATCGTCGCGAAGCCACCTTTGATGTCCCATGAACACGGTTTTCGAAGACCCGGGATCTCTATCTAGCTGGCGATACGTTGTGTCATCCATGCACCTGACGCATCCAGAAAATCCGTGGACCACCTGCCCCGCGACATATCCGTAACCGAGATAGTCGTGCACCGTCGTGAGCAGCGCGGCTCTCATAGGGAAATATTCTTTCTCTGCGGCGTCCCACGTATTGGCTGGCGTTTTCCACAGCGTGTCAAGCTCCTCTTTCAGCAGCCCCAGATACAGATTGATGTCGTTCCCTGGTTGTTTCGGTCCTTCAATTAGCATACTCATGTGAATGTACTTCCTCTTCATGCACAACCAGGGGGGAAGGTTGTACATCCACACAAACACAGGCCAGGTGCTATGTGTGCTTCTCTGGCTGCCAAACGGATTGACTCCATCGGTGCTCGCGCCCAGCACGATGTTCCTTGGATCATTCCCAAATTCTGGGTCTTCGAAGTTCAACGCTTGCCACTGGCTCGCATCCTTAGGGTGACTCAGCATCTTGTCTTTTTTATCTATCTCCGGATCATTTGCGTCATCTTCTCGCTTCTTCTCCTCCCTATCCGCGTGCCAACGCAGGAGCTTTGCTACCTTAGGGTCCGCGAAATACCGCTGCAGACGAGGAGTGATCGGAAAGTACCACACCACTTTTCGAGGAGCTTTCTTCCTCTTCTTGTATCGAGTGACGCCGCACACCGGACATATGGTAGACTCCGCGTGCTCTTCCCGATAAATGATGCAATTGTTCATGCACACATGGTATTTCACGTGCGGTAAATCCAGAGGACACACGATTTTCTTCGCCTCCTCCAAACTGGTCAGGCACTTATTCCCCTTGGGAAGACGTTCGTGCCAGAATGACATGTTCTCGTCGAAGCATGCGTTGGTCATTTTGTGTTTTACCTTCATCTCCAGAGCCATGAGCGTTACTTTTAGGCAGGTATCCTCGGGCCTGCATCCTTCATACAATGGAGTAACCGCGTCTAACTCAAGTTGATCCATCTTGGCTTTCTCTCGGGCGGTAGCTCTTGCGTTATCCGTCTGCTTGAGAAGCAGCTCTTGAATATGAGGGTCCTGCACCCAGCCCATCGATGGTCCAGCGTCGTCTGCTCCGCCGGCATCATCATCTTCATGATCATGCCCGTCGTCTACTCCGGCATCTTCCTCATCATCATGTCCTGCATCTTCTACATGATGACTGTGTACAGCATCACCGTCGTGATCATCTCCTGGGGATTCTTCGTCTTCTCACCCGCCCGAGCCGCGGTGGTTGTCTTGCTGCCCTTCCTCATTTCTTGCCCGGCCCCCATGGACGACTTCATAGTCATCTTCATCACCTTGCCACCGATAGCCATCCATGAAACCACGCAAGAGCAGGTGGTCCCGCACCTGCCCAGATTCCGGGTCCGCAATAAGGCTCTTCAGCTTGCATCTTCGACACGGACATCTTATCTCCATCTCGTTCTTTTGAAGCATCTCGGCCTTCGCGGACCTCAAAAACCTATTCACGATGCCTTCGGTCATCAAGCGGACCATGGTCGCCCGCGGGGTAGAGCAAAACGATATTTTAGAACCAAGAAAAAATTTGGCATGACTTTCCCTAAAAATAGGACCAAAAAGAATGCTTAATGCCAAAATTCTTGCCGAAACGGAAATGAATCAACATTCCGGCAAAATATTGGCAACTATCGCATTTCAAATACCGGTACACCTCCAAACACAAACACATATGCAACACCACAAACATATGCAACACCACGAACATACATAGATCTAGCTAGCAATAAAAAGTGCATGTGCACATTGTTGTAGGGAGAACAACATAAATATAGCTTCCCCCCTTACTTACCTATCAAAACAAGGTAATTTAACCACTTAAATTGAATGAATCTATGGTGGAAATGAGGTGAAAAAGAGGAGGCACCCGAGACAAGGAGGAGGTGGAGAGAATGAAGTGGGGACAAAGTGAGTGTGGGTAGGAGAGGCTGTCCAAAATGTCTTGTTGCTGCCCACTTACTAATGGCGCACCAACTCTAAATGCGCCATTAGTAATCCAGGTAACTAATGGCGCACCGTCTGGTGGTGCGCCATTAGTAGTTTTGCAAAAAAAGGAAACATACTAATGGCGCACTGTTCCACAGTGCGCCATTACTAGTTTAAACTAGTAATGGCGCACGGTCAAACAGTGCGCCATTAGTAGTTTTGCAAAAAAAGGAATAAAAAAACAACATTAGTGGCGCACTTTCTTACAGGTGCGCCATTACTAGTTACAACTAGTAATGGCGCACTGTGTCTGGATGCGCCATTAGTATGTTTGGACAGGCGCACTAGTTCAAAAAAAATATTTTGATACTAATGGCGCACCCTGGGCCAGGTGCGCCATTAGTAGTTTCAGCTCTAATGGCGTATCAGAAGGTGGTGCGCCATTAGTATATACTAATGGCGCACCGCTTGTCTGGTGCGCCATTAGTGTCAATCCCATCTATAGCCCTTTTTCTAGTAGTGAGCTAGGCATAAAAGCAAGAATAGATCTAGGTATTGTCATCTTTGGTATGCAATCCATAAGTGGCTCTCATAATAGATTCATAAGGTAATTTAATTTTCTCCCTATGAAAGTGTTCCATGCCTTTCCTTAACGGAAATTGGAATATGATATTTCCTTCTTTCATGTCAATAATTGCACCACTCGTTCTAAGGAAAGGTCTACCAAGAATAATAGGACATGTAGGATTGCAATCTATATCAAGAACAATGAAATCTACGGGCATGTAATTCCTATTTGCAACAATAGGAACATCATCAATTCTTCCCATAGGTTTCTTAATGGTGGAATCCGCAAGATGCAAATTTAAAGAACAATCATCAAATTCACGAAAACCTAGCACATCGCACAAAGTTTTTGGGATCGTGGAAACACTAGGACCCAAATCACATAAAGCATCACATTCATAATCTTTAATGTTAATTTTAATAGTAGGTTCCCACTCATCATAAAGATTTCTAGGGATAGAAACTTCTAGTTCAAGCTTTTCTTCATGGGATTGCATTAAAGCATCAACGATATGTTTAGTAAAAGCTTTATTTTGATCATAAGCATGAGGAGAATTTAAATGGATTGCAACAAGGAAATACAATATATCAAAGAGCAATTATCATAATTAAATTCCTTAAAATCCAAAATAGTGGGTTCATTGCTATGTAAAGTTTTGACCTCTTCAATGCCACTTTTATAAATTTTTGCATCAAGATCTAAAAACTCCGAATCATTGGGATGCCTTTTAGCTAAAGTTGACTCATATCCAGTCCCATCTTTATCAAGATTCATACTGGAAAACAAATATTTAATAGGAGACACATCAATCACTTTTAGATCTTCATCATTATTATCATGAAAACTAGAAGAACACGCTTTCTCAAAGCAATCTTTTTTAGCATGCATCCTAGTGGTTCTTTCCTTGCACTCATCAATGGAAATTATCATGGCTTTGAGAGACTCATTGATATCATGTTTAGGTGGAATAGATCTAAGTTTTAAAGAATCAACATCAAGAGAAATTATATCCACGTTCCTAGCCAACTCATCAATCTTAAGCAATTTTTCTTCAACTAAAGCATTGAAATTCTTTTACGAATTCATAAATTCTTTACCACTAGTCTCAAAATCAGAGGGCATCTTATTAAAATTTCCATAAGAGTTGTTGTAGGAATTACTATAATTATTAGAGGAATTACTAGGAAACGGTCTAGAATTAAAATTCCCTCTATACGCGTTGTTACCAAAATTGTTCCTACCAACAAAATTCGCATCCATAGATTCATTGTTGTTATCTATCAAAGTGGACAAAGGCATATCATTAGGATCGGAAGAAACACTTTTATTAGCAAACAATTTCATAAGTTCGTCCATCTTTCCACTCAAAACATTAATCTCTTCAATCGCATGAACCTTTTTACTAGCACTACAAGAAAAAGACACATCCGTGACATTTTGGGCCGAACGAATTTTTTTTCTGTCATACATATGACACTTCTATGGCAATAATTGTGACAAAACCCGATATCACCATAGATGTGGTGGGCTCCTACTTCTATGAAAAAAAATCATGACAGAAAATGGGCTTTTCGTCCTGGGCGGGCCGGAGACGCAGCTGCATGACATTCTTTGGGCCATCGATGACGGAAAAAAACGTGGTAGAAGCGAGGGGGAGGAAAATTTCGGGGAGTTCCCGGTTACGGTGGGAGGTCGGGGGCCGAGCGATGCGCGTTTCTCTCGTACACATACGCGCGTGTGTGTGAGGCGTTGGCTCTAACTAATCCTGAGCGAGGCGTTGGGCGCTAGCTGAACCCGAGCGATTGCACTGCAGGCTACGCGTTACTGAACCCGAGCGATCGATCGATGACTGTTAACTGAACCCGATCGAGCGATTCCTTCGCTACTGCTGCTAACTGAAGCCGATCGATGCTGCCTCTGGATGAACAGTGAGCGTTGCGGGGGGTTTGGATGAACAGTTCCCGGTGGGGGTGGATGAACAGGACCCCGTGGTGTTGCCTCTGGATGAACAGGACCCCGATCGATCGAGCCGGTTGGGGCTGGATGAACAGGACCCCGTGGAGGGCTGGATGAACAGGACCACCCCGTGGAGGACAGGATGAACAGTAGACGGTGGAGGTCAAGATGAACAGTAGCCCGTGGAGGGGTGGTTGAACAGGAGCCCGTGGAGAGGGGTGGTTTAACAGTAGCCGGTGGAGTAGCGCGCGGTGGAGGCTGGATGAACAGGAGCCCGTGGATGAACAGTCGCAGGTGGAGGCTGGAGGAGGTCGACGGTGGATGAACAGTAGCTCGTGGAGGCTGGAGGGGGTCGACGGTGGAGATGAACAGTATCCCGTGGAGTCCCGTTTTGCGGTACACCACACCCCTCCCGATGAACAGGATCCCCGTTTCGACCGTAGCGCTCCAACACAAGTCCGTTTCGTCCGTTTTGTGGTACGCCACACCCCTCCCGATCAACAGGACCCCCGTTTCGACCGTAGGAGGTCCGTTTCCTCTGTTTTGCGGTACGCCAGACCCCTCCCGATGAACAGGATCCCGTTTCGAACGTGGCCGGTCGAACACAAGGCCGTTTCCTCCGTTCTGCGGTACGCCAGGCCTCGTTTCCATTGCCTGTTCCGTCCAAGCCCTCCCGATGAACACGGCGCGTTCCGTTGCCTCACCATGAACACGACGCATTCCGTTGCCTCCCCATGAACACGACGACGACGCTGTTTCTCCGTTCCGACCAAGCCATGTACACGAACCCTGGCCGTACGTATGCGCGAGTAGGCGTTCGAGACCCCGCCCATATGTACACATACGTGGCCATATTTTCTTTCTTGCACCCTGGCCGCTGTACGTACGTGTACATGCTACGTGCGCGCCTCTACTACGACACGTGCATGCCTCTACATCGACCACTATATATGTACGTACACGTTCGCGACCAGAATGACAACGCTACGTATGCTTCGACCCGGTGGGTCCCGACTGTCAGGCACTTCCTTGCGTGTGAAGATGTAGCTGGTGGGTCCCAGCAGTCAGGGGGGCGAATCATTTTTTTTTTGCCCGGACACACTTCCTTACGTTCGAAGGTGTAGCTGGTAGGTCCTAGCAGTCAGGGGGGAAACGTTTTTTTTTCGTGAAATACGGTGGCCCGTCCGGTGGGTCCCCGCTATCAGGTGGAGGAATAATTATTTTGCACGTAATAAGGAGGCACTTCCTTGCTGCGGCCGTGGACACAGCTGTCAGCCTCTCCACGTACAGTCCACGTCCGATGGAAGTCGTTCCTTGACCATGTTGACCACGTCGCACCGAGAGCACCAGGGCGGTGGACGATGACGAGGCCTAGGAAGGGGACGATAGGGAGCCGGGGAAGACGCGGCAATGGAAGCCCGCGCGGAGAGGAGTACGAGGGTTCATTGGTTCGGCTGCGATGTGAGGTTGCCGTTGCCGCAGGGCCTGGCCAGCGGTGGGAATAGTAGGGGGCGGTGAGGCCTCCGTGGCAGCATAGCCGGCCAAGGGAGGCAGGAGCATGCGGCACGGCCGGCGCTGCTTTGGGCGGCTGGAGCAGGAAGACCAGAGGTTGAAGAAGCACTACGACCGTTGGATGGACATCGTACGGTCACTGGAGCTAGAATCGTTCATATTGACTAAAGTTGACAAAGGCCCCCGTCCCAGTCAACTTAGTAGGCCCACAAGTCAGCCTCCCACCATGGTGGGTCCTAGCTTGCAGGGGGAGTATTCATTTTTTTTGTTCGTAATAAGGAGGCACGTCCGATGGGTCCGAGCTGACAGCGGGGGGAACTTTTTTTTGCGAAATACGCTGGCCCGTCCGGTGGGTCCGAGCAGTCAGGGGGGAAACTTTTTTTCACGAAATAAGGTGGCCCGTCCGGTGGGTCCCTGCTGTAAGGTGGACGAATTATTATTTTGCGCGTAATAAGGAGGCACTTCCTTGCGGCCGCCTGGACCCAGCTGTCAGCCTCTCCACGTACAGTACTCTTCCGATGGAAGTCGGTCGCCGACCACGTTGACCACGCCGCGCCGAGAGCACCAGGGCGGTGGTTGATACGTCTCCGTCGTATCTATAATTTTTGATTGTTCCATGCTAATATTATTCAACTTTCATATACTTTTTGGCAACTTTTTATACTATTTTTGGGGCTAACATATTGATCCAGTGCCCAGTGCCAGTTCCTGTCTGTTGCATGTTTTTGGTTTCGCAGAATATCCATATCAAACGGAGTCCAAACGGGATAAAAATGGACGGAGCTTATTTTTGGAAACTATGGAATATTCGGAAGGAAAATCAACGCGAACTAGTGCCCGAGGTGGTCAGGAGGCAGGGGGCGCCCCCCACCCTTAGGGCGTGCCCCTACCCTCGTGAGCCCATCGTAAGGCGGTTGACGCTCTTCTTTTGCCGCAAGAAAGCTAATATTCGGAAGAAAATCACGGCGAAGGTTTCAGGCCAATCAGAGTTACGGATCTCCATATATATACAAAACGGTGAAACAGAGCCAGAAGAGAACGCAGAAACAGAGAGAGACAGAGAGATAGATCCAATCTCGGAGGGGCTCTCGCCCCTCCCACTCCATGGGAGCCAAGGACCAGAGGGGAAACCCTTCTCCATTCTAGGGAGGAGGTCTAGGAAGAAGAAGAATAAGGGGGCCCTCTCCCCCTTGCTTCCGGTGGCGCCGAAGCGCTGCCGGGGCCATCACCATCACCACCATCTTCACCAACAACTTCACCGCCATCATCACCAACTCTTCCCCCCTCTATGAAGTGGTGTAATCATTACTTAAACATGGTGCTCAACGCTATATATTATTTCCCAATGATGTATGGCTATCCTATGATGTTCGAGTAGATCTGTTTTGTCCTAATGGCTATTTGATGATCGTGATTGGTTTGAGTTGCATGTTTTATTATTGGTGTTGTCCTATGGTGCTCTCCGTGTCGCGCAAGCATTAGGGATTCCCGTTGTAGGGTTTGCAATATGCTTATGATTTGCTTATGGTGGGTGGCGTGAGCGACAGAAGCACAGACCCGAGTAAGTAGGTTGTTTGCGTATGGGATAAAGGGGACTTGATGCTTTAATGCTATGGTTGGGTTTTACCTTAATGAATCTTTAGTAGTTGAGGATGCTCGCTAGAGTTCCAATCATAAGTGCATATGATCCAAGTAGAGAAAGTATGTTAGCTTATGCCTCTCCCTCAAATAAAATTGCAATAATGATTACCGATCTATTTATCGATTGCCTAGGGACAAATACCCTTCTTGTTGACAAAAGCTCTTTACTAAAACCAATTTAGTTGTGTCTTCATCTAAACAGCCCCTAGCTTTTATTTTCTCGCTCTTTACTTTCTTGCAAGCCTATCCAAAAACCCCTACAAAGTACTTCTAGTTTCATACTTGTTCTAGGTAAAGCGAATGTCAAGCGCGCGTAGAGTTGTATCGGTGGTCGATAGAACTTTAGGGAATATTTGTTCTACCTTTAGCTCCTCGTTGGGTTCGACACTCTTACTTATCAAAAGAGGCTAGAATTGATCCCCTATACTTGTGGGTTATCAAGACCTTTTTCTAGCGCCGTTGCCGGGGAGCAATAGCGTGGGGTGAATATTCTCGTGTGTGCTTGTTTGATTTATCACTAAGTAATTTTTATTTGCTGTTCTTAGTTGTTTTCTATCTTTAGTTATGGGTAGGAAACGCAAAATACCAAAAAAATTAGTTGTACCTACTAAACCAATGGTTGAAGAACAACTCAAAATCTATCACACTGCTGAAGCTTATTACTTGGATCATCTTCGATCCCTATGTGCTCGTGCTGAAACCCCAACAAGCTTAATTGAGGGCAAATCTTTAGATGAGCATGCTTGTTATGTGCGGCATCGTATATGTCAAAAAGGGAAACTTTTACAGCATCAAATTAATACTATGCTTGGAATTTATGCTATTATTATGATTTTACTTGTTGTTCTGAAAACCCTAAGAAACACCTTCCCTACCAATGTGAGTTTAGTGATAATGGAATCGTAACTTTTTATGCTAAAGGTGCTTATAGTTACTATGATGTTCAGAAAATTGAAGAATTTGTTGCTTTTAAGGGTGCTTACAAAATTGCTTCTTTGATTAAAAAGTATGATGCTACTCTTTACAATTCTGAAAATTTTGCCATACTTAAATATTGCTATGATAATTATGCTTCTAATGCCTGTGTTAAACCATATATCAAGGTCTACTCTGCTGTCCAAGAAGAACCTAATATTTGGCAGGAGTCTATGGAAGAAGAAATTGATGAAACTGTGAGCTCATTAGATAAAAAAGATGATGAGGAGAGCGAAGAACAAAAGGAGGAAGAGCGAATTAGCTACCCATGCCCACCTTCTAATGAGAGTAACTCTTCAACTCATACATTGTTTAAATTCCCTTCATGCTTACCGAAGGATGATTGCTATGATGACTGTTATGATCCCGTTGATTCTTTTGAAATATCCCTTTTTGATGATGCTTGCTATGCTTGTGGCCAAGATGCCAATATGAATTATGCTTATGAAGATGAACTTGCTATAGTTCCTTATGTTAAACATGAAATTGTTGCTATTGCACCCACACATGATAGTCCTATTATCTTTTTGAATTCTCCCGACTAAACTATATCGGAGAAGTTTGCCCTTATTAAGGATTATATATATTGATTGGTTGACTTTTACCGTTGCACATGACGATTTTTATAGATATAATATGCATGTGCTTGCTGCTCCTACTTGCAATTATTATGAAAGAGGAACTACATCTCCACCTCTCTATGTTTCCAATATGATAAAATTGCAAGAAACTGTTTATACTATGCATTAGCCTTTACTTTGTGTGCATGAATTGTTCTTTTATGACATACCGATGCATAGGAAGAGAGTTAGACTTCGTCATTACATGATATATGTTACCTTGTGCTCACCACTAAATTACAAATCATTGTTAATTAAAATTGGCTTTGATATACCTTGGGATCCGGGTGGATCCATTACTTTGAGCACTATATGCCTAGCTTAATGGCTTTAAATAAAGCGCTGCCAGGGAGACAACCCGGAAGTTTTAGAGAGTCATTTATTTCTATTGTGTGCTTTTATAAAGTTTAGAAATAAAAATAATGTGCCAAGGTTTGCCTTTAGGATGTTTACATTTGCTTGATGGTTTGTACGGTGCAGGACAGAAACTTTGGCTGTAGTGCGTGAATTTTAATGTTTTACTGGAACGTCAAATGGTTCTGATTCTTTTTGAACTGTCTTTCTGTACAAATTGTTTATTTTTCCTAATTTTTGCAGAATTTTTAAACTATAAGAAGTATGGTGAATGTTCATATTGCTATAGACTGTTCTACTTTAGACAGATTCTGTTTTTGATGCATAGTTTGCTTGTTTTGATGAAACTATCAATTTATATCAGTGGATTAAGCCATGAAAAAGTTATATTACAGTAGACACAATGCAAAAACAAAATATGAATTGGTTTGCAACAGTACCTAGAGTAGTGATTTGCTTTATTATACTAACAGATCTTACCGAGTTTTCTGTTGAAGTTTTGTGTGGATGAAGTGTTCGGTGATTGAGAAGGTTTCGATGTGAGAAGAAGGAAGAGAGGAAAGAGCTCATGCTTGGGGATGCCCGAGGCACCCCAAGTAAATATTCAAGGAGACTCAAGCGTCTAAGCTTGGGGTTGCTAGGAAGGCATCCCCTCTTTCTTCAACAAGTATCGGTATGTTTTCGGATTCGTTTCATTCATGCGATATGTGCAAGTCTTGGAGCGTCTTTTGCATTTAGGTTTTTACTTTTCTTTTATGCACCATGCTGGTATGAGATGGTCCTTGTATGATTTATAGAATGCTCTTTGCACTTCACTTATATCTTTTGAGTATGGCTTTATAGAATGTTTCATGTGCTTCACTTATACCATTTCAAGTTTGCATTGCCTGTTTCTCTTCACTTAGACAACCGCCATTTGTAGAATGCTCTTTTGCTTCACTTATATTTGTTAGAGCGTGGGCATATCTTTTGTACAAAGAATTAAAACTGTCTTGCTTCACTTATATCTATTTAGAGAGATGATAGGAACTGGTCATTCACATGGTTAGTCATAAAATCCTACATAAAACTTGTAGATCGCTGAATATGATATGTTTGATTCCATGCAATAGTTTTGCGATATAAAGATGGTGATATTAGAGTCGTGCTAGTTGAGTAATTGTGAAATTGAGAAATACTTTTGTTGAGGTTTGCAAGTCCCGTAGCATGCACGTATGGTGAACCGTTATGTAACGAAGTCGGAGCATGAGGTGTTTATTGATTGTATTCCTTATGAGTGGCGGTCGGGGACGAGCGATGGTCTTTTCCTACCAATATATCCCCCTAGGAGGATGCGTGTAGTACTTTGTTTCGATGACTAATAGATTTTTGCAATAAGTATGTGAGTTCTTTATGACTAATGTTGAGTCCATGGATTATACACACTCTCACCCTTCCATCATTGCTAGCCTCTTCGGTACCGTGCATTGCCCTTTCTCACCTAGAGAGTTGGTGCAAACTTCGCCGGTGCATCCAAACCCCGTGATATGATATGCTCTGTCACACATAAACCTCCTTATATTTTCCTCAAAACAGCCACCATACCTACCTATCATGGCATTTCCATAGCCATTCCGAAAAATATTGCCATGCAACTTCCATAATCATCATATACATGACTTGAGCATTTATTGCCATATTGCTTTGCATGATCGTAAGATAGCTAGCATGATGTTTTCATGCCTTGTCCGTTTTTTGATGTCATTGCTACACTAGATCATTGCACATCCCGGTACACCGCCGGAGGCATTCATATAGAGTCATATCTTTGTTCTAGATATCGAGTTGTAATATCGAGTTGTAAGTAAATAGAAGTGTGATGGTCATCATTATTAGAGCATTGCCCTAGTGAGGAAAGGATGATGGAGACTAAGATTCCCCCACAAGTCGGGATGACACTCCAGACGAAAAAAAGAGAAAGGCCAAAAAAAGAGAAGGCCCAAAAAAAGAGAAAACAAAAAGGAAACAAAAAAAGAGAGAAAAAGAGAGAAGGGGCAATGTTATTATCCTTTTACCACACTTGTGCTTCAAAGTAGCACCATGTTCTTCATATGGAGAGTCTCTTGAGTTATCACTTTCATATACTAGTGGGAATTTTCATTATAGAACTTGGCTTGTATATTCCGATGATGGGCTTCCTCAAATGCCCGAGGTCTTCATGAGCAAGCAAGATGGATGCACACTGAGGGAGTCCTGGATTAGGGGATGTTTGGATAGCCGAACTATACCTTCCGCCGGACTTCTGGACTATGAAGATACAAGATTGAAGACTTTGTCCCGTGTCCGGAAGGGATTTTCCTTGGCGTGGAAGGCAAGCGTGGCGATACGGATGTTCAGATCTCCTACCATTGTAACAGACTCTGTGTAACCCTAAGCCTATCCGGTGTCTATATAAACCGGAGGGTTTTAGTCCATAGGACAACATACACATCAACAATCATACCGTAGGCTAGCTTCTAGGGTTTAGCCTCTCTGATCTCGTGGTAGATCAACTCTTGCAATACCCATATCATCAATATTAATCAAGCAGGATGTAGGGTTTTACCTCCATCGAGAGGGCCCGAACCTGGGTAAAACTTCGTGTCCCCTGCCTCCTATTACCATCCGGCCTAGACACACAGTTCGGGACCCCCTACCCGAGATCCACCGGTTTTGACACCAACATTGGTGCTTTCATTGAGAGTTCCTCTGTGCCGTCGCCGTCAGGACCGACGGCTCCTACGATCATCAATGGCGATGCAGTCCAGGGTGAGACCTTCCTCCCCGGACAGATCTTCGTCTTTGGCGGCTTCGCACTGCGGGCGGTTCACTTGGCCATCTACAGCAGATCGAAAGCTACGCCCCTGGCCGTCAGGTCAGATTCGAAAGTTTAACCTACACGGCCAACATCCGCGGGGACTTGGTCTTCGATGGATTCGAACCACTGCTGAGCACGCCGCACTGTCACGACGAGCATGATCTAGCTCTGCCGCCGAACAATGCCCTGGAGGCCGCACCCGCATCGGCTCCGACCCCTAGTTCGGAGCCGACCGCGCCGATCGAGGATGGGCGGTTGGATGCCACCTCAGGGGCTGCGATCCCAACGGCGGTTGAGCCGAACACCAGCCCCGTACTCTGCAAGACTCGTGACTCCATGGAGCCGGATTCTTCCCCGGACTCCGAACCCTCCGCGCCCCTGCCGAGCGAATCTGATTGGGCGCCGATCATGGAATTCACGCCCACGGACGTCTTTCAGCACTCGCCTTTCGGCGATATCCTGAAATTATGGAAGTCTCTCTCTTTGTCAGGAGAGCCCTGGCCGGACTACGGTCAGCAAGGTTGGGGTACGGACGATGAAGAAATTCAAAGCCCACCCACCACCCACTTGGTAGCCACCGTTGACGATTTAACCGACATGCTTGACTCCAACTCCAACGACCTTGACGGTATGGACGCCGATGAAGGAGACGATGAAGAACCAGCGCCTATCGAGCCCTGGAACGCTACCTCGTCATATGACGTATACATGGTGGACGCACCCAAAGATGACGACGAGGAGCGGAAGGACGCACCGAAGGATTGTACCCTCGAAAAGCAGTCAAAGCGGCGACGCAAGCGCCGCCCCAAATCCCGCCTCGACAGAAATAGCGATCACACTGATCCAGCGCTGGAGCAGGGCGAACCGTTGCTAGACAACGGCAATCCGGATAATCAAACCGAACAAACAAATCCTATCAATGATAATGGTCCGGATGACATAACGCCAGACAGGCACTCGGAGCAGCAGAAGGCCCGTAAAAGGCTCGTTGCCACCGCAAGGAGCCTCAAAAAGCAGAAGCGGAGGCTCAAGGCCGCGCAAAACACGCTCCAATGGAGCAAAATACTCAACACTGTAGCAAGGTACGGCGACAATCGCCCCTCCAAGAGCTACCCAAAGCGGAAGCTGCTACCCGAATTCGATGAGGAGGCCTCAGACCCCCCACAACCAAATACCAAAGCAGCCACTTGGTCAGATAGATGACCCCTCTACCACCATGGAACGACATTCAACGCCGCTCACAATACAACACGCGACCCATGCGAGGGCTCGCACCCAAAGGACGGTGCAACAAGATCTATCTATGGACCACGCAAGCACGCCCCGGCATACAATGCAACACAACAAACATCCGAACAATGCGGCTACAGGGGTGCCGCACACCCCCTATGTTTCACCAATGAGGTGCTGGACCATGAATTTCCAGAGGGATTCAAGCCCGTAAACATAGAGGCATACGACGGAAGAACAGACCCTGGGGTCTGGATTGAGGACTATATCCTTCATATACATATGGCTCGAGGGGATGATCTTCATGCCATCAAATACTTACCTCTCAAACTCAAAGTGCCAGCTCGTCACTGGCTCAAAGGCCTCCCCGAAAGCTCCATTAGAAGTTGGGAAGAGCTCGAAGACGCCTTTCGGGCAAACTTTCAAGGGACTTATGTCCGACCTCGGGATGCAGATGACCTGAGTCACATAACTCAATAGCCCGGAGAGTCAGCCCGAAAGCTTTGGAATAGGTTTCTTACTAAAAATAACTAGATTGTCGACTGTCCGGACGCCGAAGCCTTAGCGGCTTTCAAGCACAGCGTCGGCGACGAATGGCTCACCAGACACCTTGGCCAAAACAAGCCAAGAACGATGGCCACATTAACAAACCTCATGACCCGCTTTTGCGCGGGCGAGGACAGCTGGCTAGCCAGATGCAGCACCAGCGACCCCAGTACATCTGAAGTTAGAGATGGAAACGGGAAATCACGGCGCAATATCAAGAACAAACGCCGGAATAAAGAAGACAGCACGAAGGGAATGTCAGTAAATGCCGGATTCAAAGTCCCTCAGCCAAACCAAATGCCGCCCTCCAAAGGCACCAGGGATGAACTGTCCAGCCTCAACAAAATTCTGGACCAAGTATGTCAGATCCATAGTACCCCTAGCAAACCTGCTAATCATACCCACAGAGAATGTTGGGTCTTCAAGCAGTCCGGCAAGCTTAACGCCATACACAAGGGGGAGGATACACCAAGTGAAGACGAGGACAAACCTCCCAAGCAAGACAAGGGGGAACAAAAGAAATTTCCACCCGAAGTCAAAACAGTAAACGTGTTACACGTGATCAAGAGAACAAACAATGCGGCACTCCCTGAAAAATATACCCAAGTGCCTGTCACCGCGATGTCCCGCCACTGGTCGTCTCAACCGATCACCTTCGACCATCGCTATTACGCATCAAGTATCCGGCACGCAGGATGGGCTGCCCTGGTATTAGACCCAGTAATTGGCGGATACCACTTCACACGAGTCTTGATGGATGGCGGCAGTAGCCTAAACCTAATATATCAGGATACAATCCGCGGGATGGGGTTAGACCCAACACAAATTCGCCATAGCAATACTACCTTTAAAGGAGTAACGCCAGGCCCAGGGGCTCGTTGTACGGGCTCCCTCCTACTACAAGTTATATTCGGCTCCCCCGATAAATTCCGTCGTGAGCATTTAACTTTCCATATCCTCCATTTAAAAGTGGCTATCAAGCACTTCTCGGACGTGAAGCTTTCGCTCGCTTTAATGCAATACCACACTACGCCTCCCGAACACTCAAGATGCCCGGTCCACGTGGCATCATTTCAGTGCACGGAAGAATCAAGCGATCTCTGCGCGCCGAAGAGAGTGAGGCTCCCTGGGCAGCCGCACACTAAAGGCACCCGGACCAGCAAAAGCATCCAATAGGTCGTCAAGACCTCAGACACAACTAATCATGTCCGGCGCCGCTACTCATATCGAATAAACGGTCACACCCCTATCTTTCAAAAGTACAAGGGGCTCAACGCACGCAGACGAGTGGTGATTTCTTCTTATCTTGAATTATACATGGTTTCTTTAGAAAACTATCCTTTTGCATGACAACCTTTTTACCTAAATTCCTCTCTTTTACAGATGATCATCGTGCTACACCCGTCCAGGATACGGCACAACGGAGACACAGGCGCAGACGTGCAACAGGGACCGACCCAAGGATTCTTTTTAGATTAAGACCCTGCGTAAACCTTTTTTACTGTCTCTTGTTGATACATATCCACCATTGAGAACGATGCTGACGTCTTGGCATGTGGCCACGCCAGAACAATGCACGTACCTGGACACAAGGGGCTTCTTACAAAGGCCATTTTTCAGGCCCGGTTTATACCACAAAGACCGAATACCTTAGGGAGTGTTCGGCATCGCGAGTTTGGCCCTATATGCATCAGCTCCGAATCATTGTCTTTGGTCAAATGTTGGGTTTTCCCGGCTCCTGTGTTTTGGTGCCTTACGTTCCGCTTTACCGGCTAAGGTAGCACCAGGAGAACTACTGCGATTGTGCCCTAGTTCATCCGGACGAGCACCTCAGTAGAGAAAGCCGAAAACTGACTGTCATGATCTAGTGTGAGACTGGTCAACCACTCGATGACCCATGGGAATGTTAGAATTCCTCCGCCTTAACGAAGGGCCGCTTTCCGGCCAGGCATATACGCACCCCGCGATCGGGAGAGTGCGGAGCCACCAGGGGCTATCTAGTAGCCCCACTGTCGAACTCCTATGGCTAAGTGAAAGTGTTAAAGCATTATAGTCCGGTTGCCTCGCTCGCTCCGCTATCACCTCCTTAATAGGACCAAGACGTTGGGTTAAGTGTGAACGCGTGTTTCTGCGAACACCTCCGTATTATATGCATGAGGGTTGAAGCCGACGCCTGCAATCTTTCAGGTTATACACATGTATACATAAACGGCTGCCGAGGAGGCATCACATTACTTTCAGGAAAAAGTATAAAAGTAGCCTCATAAAAATTTATAAAAGCATTTCTCTTACAATGAGATTACATGTCACTCAAACATAATATTTTTTGAGCACTGGGTCTCTATAAAACGAGCACCCTCAAGAGCTTCCTCAAAGTAGTGCTCAGCAGCCCTTCGACCTATGGCCGAATCCTGCGCTGCAACAGTTGTAGCATCCATCTCTGCCCAGTATGCTTTAGCACGGGAAAAGGCCATCCGTGCGCCTTCTATGCACGACGACCTCTTCACTGCATTTATGCGTGACACTACATCAAGGACCTGCTGCACCAAGCTGAAATAGCTGCTCGGTTTTGACCTTCCCGGCCATAGTTGATCCACAACAGACCTCATGGAGAGTCCGGACAACCTATTTAGTTCGGCCCATTCAGCTAATTGGTCCATCAACGAAAGCGGACGCTCGGGAGAAAGGAATTGCTTCCAAAACAGCTGGTCTATTTCACGGTCCGTCTGACTCTGGAAGTACTTGGCCGCATCGGCAGCGCTCGCCGGCAAATCCATATACGCATCCTCCGAACTCCACAGCCGATCCAGAGGGGCATACCGTGGATCTCCGTACTTCCTCTGCAGCATAAAGGACTTCCCTGCTACAATATCCCCGGCTTCTCGCAGCTCCTCCTTCCTTGCCCTCATAGCAGAGCGGAGGTCTTTTACCGTTACAACAGCCTTCTCAAGGTCCGATGCCTTCGCTTGGTTTTCCTTTTCAAGAGCCCGGCAACGGTCTACGGCGGCCATTAATTCTACGGCCATATTGGCCATCTTCTTCCGGCTCCCACCATGTGCGGCCTTCTCGGCTCGCAACTCTTCGGCCGCCTTCAAAGCAGCCGCATTACCCAATCTTGCTTGTTCCTTGGCTCGGGCAAGTTCCGCCCGCAAGGCTTCAACAGTGGCAGCTCCATTTGCAGTCATAACATGTTAAAAACACTGGCATCATACTCTTCCTATGTGGCGTTTACCAGAAAAGGATACTTACACTGCGCCTCGTCAAGCCTTCTGTTAACAAGTTCGATGTCGGCATCTGCCGCATCCAATTGCCATTCTAAACGGGCAAACTGGCTTGTCCAGCTGGCCACCGGAGCTTCCATCTCCTGCACATAAAGGCAGTATGGTTATTACCTGGGAATATGATCCTCTGTTCATCATCGTTTTCGACGATAACCAGAGTCTCAGGGGCTACAATCTACACAGGGCACACCTAGCATGTGCAGGACTATTACACATTCCTTTTTACGTACCTCAAAGCCTGTCAGTAGACTCATAAAAACTTCATGCAATCCGCTTTCGGCGGACGATATCCTCTCCATCACCATATTCATCAGCACACGGTGATCATCTAAGATGGCCGCTCGCCCCACCAACTCCCTCAGAACGTCGATCGCACACTAGACGGCGCCGGACTCTTTTGTCTACTCTCTTCGGGAGCCGGACAGTGGGAGCCTCGGGGATCAACAGGATCACCTTCTGGCCTCTCCGAACTTGGAGAGTCCCTCCGTGATGACACTTCAGGGTCGCCCGCTTCCGGAGCGGAGGAGTCCGGAGGAGGCGTCTCGCTCTCCATCATCTCTGGAAGAAGATCCCCCAAAGACGAGCTCATTTGAGAGGGGCTAAGGGCCGAACTGCACAAATATATGCGGTGGTTATTTTCTCAGAAGAAAAGGATGGCATATCTGTACTATTAAAGTTTTCGGGTCACTTACGACTCCCGGGAGAATTGATCCGCCCGCGGACTTTGTGCGGCAGCAGCGTGTCGGGGGACTAATCCATGAACACCTATGGGACCAGCGGACCGAGTCCCTTTCGGTTTGGCGGGGGCAGAGGTCGTGCAAAGAGCGGATCGAGGCGAAGCACGCGAGCAGTTTACCCAGGTTCGGGCCGCACGGATGCGTAAAACCCTACTCCTGCTTTGTGGTTTGTATTGATTTCTTGCTCGGGAGTGCGAAGTGCTACAGTACACTTCAGCAGCTAACGAGACCGAGCGTGAGTGTTCGAACCAGCTAACCCCCTTCTATGTTGCGCATGGGCCTCCTTTTATATGCTCAAGGGGTCACCGACAGGTGGCAACGTAAACAAGGGCAAAAAAGGGAAAGGTGTTGCGGTTGGTACAGCTACTTGCTACAGCGTATCATACCTAACCCTGACGGCAGGGGACAAGGGCCTTAAATGCCCGTCTGCATCGCCGAAACAGTGTAAAAGGGACCATCAGGGATGCCACCGCTCGCCACCGCTCACCGCTGGCTGCACAGCCTCCCGCCACGTACGCTGGGAAGGGTCCCAGAGCGACACGTTGGTGGATGTGCTAGAGCGCGGGCACGGAGTGGTGGCTTGCCGCGGCAAGCGCCTTGCCGCGGTCGTTGTCTTGTCGCGTCCGGGATCTTGTCGCTCACCGGGCCTTGCCGGGACGCGTGGCGCGCCGCGGCAAATTCCTTGAGATGCCTTGGGCGGCCTTCCCGGCAAGCTCCTCTTGCCGGGGTCTTGAGGTGCCTTGGTTGGCCTTCCTGGCAAGCTCCTCTTGCCGGGGTCTTGACTTGGATACTTTGTTCTTGAACGGCTCCAAAGGAACCACGGAGGACCTTGGCGGTCACCCGGCAAGCCTTGCCGCGGGATGCTGCGACTGCCCGTGCACAAGTTCGGGATACTAGGGTACCCCTACTCTAGTACACCGACAGGAGCCCCCGGGCCTGGGCCATACACGGTGCCGAGCGCTGTTGGGCCAGGCCGAAAAAAGGGCACGGGCACGCGCGGCCTAGGTTAAGCCGTATCTTTCTCCGTATCCACCGCGCCCTCCCCGAACGGCACGCGTTGAATGCGGCGTCGTGGGAGAGATCGTGGGTGGTTATTTTATTCGGAAATGCGGAACGTCCGCCCCCTTCCTCTTTATAAGCAGGGGAAACGGGGGCAGTTCGCACATTCGCCCGTTGCTGCTTCCAATCTCAGAAATCTCCGTCGCTCCCTCGTCTTCCCAAAGCCGAAAGAGAGCAGCGCTCCGCCCCCCATCGCCACCAGCGCCACCAACGCCATCAATCTCCTCCACCACTTCCGCCATGGCTCCAAAAGCCGACAAGGGGAAGGTCGTGAAGTCGACCGAGGCGCAGCGGCTCGCAGCGCTGCGGAAGGAGCGCGCAGTTTTCCCCCCCAAGCTTGCCGCGAAGGAGCTGAGGGAGAACTACTACCTCTTCTGGTCGGCGAAGACGCGAGCGCATCCGCGCACGAAGGTACTCCCCGCTGCCGCTTGGAAGAAGGCCCCAAATGGATACCCATTCTTCGCTCTGTTCTTCTACTGCGGGCTCTGTCCGCCTTTCTCTGAATTCTTCTGCGACATCATGAATACCTATGGATTCCACCTCCTTGACTTCACCCCCAATGCCGTTCTGACCATGGCAGTTTTCGCACATCTCTGCGAAAACTTTGTCGGAGTCCATCCCAACGTAGCCCTCTTTCGCTACTTCTTCATACCCCGAGTAGAGAGAGGGGAGCCATTATCCGGCGGAATCGCCTGGATCTCGAGGGCCGGCAAGAAAGAAACCTATCTGGAGGGAGAATTCCGCGGCAAGTAGGAGGAGTGGAGGGCAGATTGGTGCTGGATTGACGAGGAGAATCCGCAGCCATTCACCACCCGGCGCCAAACCCCAGTAGCACGCGGCAGCGATTGGAGTGACGTGGCCCCGGAAGACGACAGGCTGAAGATTGCCGTCACCAGGATCCTGCACCTCAGGCTTGCTGGACTCACCGTAGGCGCTGTTGGCGCGGACTTTCTTCGCCGCCGCATTGCCCCCCTGCAGGAACGGGGGAGACCCACTTGGGAGTTCAAGAATGCGGCAGACATCATGAGGCTGCGGCCGGGCCTCAACTACAACTTCACAGTTCTGGAGCTCAACGCGATGCTCCAGGAGCTCTTTAAGTATGACCCCCAACATCCCGAAGTTTTCAGGTTGCCGGGGGGCATCGTTCCGTTGTGCAACAATTCCTCGCTTGACCGCATCCGTGCAATGATGCCGGAGTGTGACTCGCATGGAATTGTGCCAACTTGGCAGGAGCCTGCAGATGATGTCGTGCAGCAATTCTTCGATGACTTGGTAGAAGTGCCGATCCGCGCCGACGAGAAGGACGGCCTCACCCGCGACACCACCGATGCGGAGATGGCACTGATCGCCACCAGGCTGGAAGAGGTGGCGGCAGCCGCAGCCGCGGGCGAGTTCGGATTCACCATGGAGGAGGCAGATGCAGCAGAGGCGGGAAGCCGTGCCGAGCGACAGGAGCCTGCCGGCGAGAAAGAGCTTGCCGGGCGGAATGTTGAGTCGAGCGAGCCCGCCAAGGATACGAGCGGCTCGCTGGAGATCAACTCGTCTTCCACTTCGTCTTCGGGCAGCTCACCGCAAGCAGAGCCTCCATCCCCACCAAGATGGCGTCTCCGCAAGGCCGGTGACGTAGCGGAGCGGCAAGCGGGTCAACAGTCGCCACGTCACGTGACACGCTCCACCGCGGCAAACACCGTTGCCACGGGAGCGCCTCATGCTGCGACGACAACTAGAGCGGGGCCCTCCCGGACCACCGCTTCTGCCCCTGCCGCTTCTCATGCCGCGACGACAGCTGGAGTGGGGTCGTCTCAGACCGCCGCCATTGCTCCCGCCAAGCGGCCAAGGGAAGCTTCTCCTCCGCCTCCCCGCTCCGGGCGCGCGTCGAACTTCGACTTCTCCGCGTTCAGCTCTGACGAGGAAGAAGAAGAAGAGTAAGCTTCTCTTGCTGTTCTTCAATCCTTGCTGTTTGTCTTGTATCTCATTTGCTTTTCCCTGAACTTGTTCCTTTTAGGACTCTGGCCCAGAGAGCGGCAAAGAGGGCCAAGGTCCCGGTGATCGTCATCGAGGACGAACCTACTGTGACAGCAGGAGGCGCGCCCGAGACAACCTTGCCGGACCCGACAACTTTTCTCCAGAGCAGCCCCCAGCGTAAGTATATGGTTTGCTTTCCGCTTGTGAGGTGCGTATGGATACTCCGTCTTCGCTGATATTTGATTGCTGACTTGTGTAGGAGCAGAGCAGCCCCACCAGGAGCCAAGGGAAAATCCCCCGACAAGGGAGAATTCTCCGGCAAGGGAGAGCGCCAGCGGCCCCCCAACGGTGGAGACCACGACTGCAGACCCCG